>NW_026855083.1:0-137154 GCF_026571515.1 Ruditapes philippinarum
TAGTCAATTTATAAATTGACATCATAATATTTGAATTCAGTAAATCAAATCCAAGGCAATCGAGCGAATACAAAAGTCATATTTAAAAAGAAAATAACGTCTACGAACCTCATGAATAATTAACGACATTAAAAAATATAATATAAAGTAAGTGCATACAGGATGAGGTCTATCAAATGACTGTTACCGAATGTACTAGATTTGTTATATGCAACATATAATAATAGAGAATTTACCTTTTGGGCATGCTCCATTTTCTTTAATGAACCCGGTTTTGCAAACACACGTGTCAGTTTTACATTCCGAATTGGCTACCGTACATTCATCTGCCACTTGGCCAACTGGGGGTGTACAACTTGCGTCCAAGTCTAAAACATTGGTCTATATTTTTATTAGGTATATTCACGGTAATTTTGATACTATGATTAAGTATTGATAAATGAAATGAATAAAACTTTAATAAGAATAACCATTAGCGTATACACTATCTTGCATAAATTTACAGAAGGTTTTATAGAATTTGATTTCACAACTTTATATTTATTTTTACTTTATTTATATTACCTGTTGTCTCGCCATATAAAATAGAAATTCCCAGTAGCAGAAAGCTGATCAACAATGCAGGTCCTAGCGACTAAAAATTGAAAATTAAATACAAATGATAAAAAAATTCGTTCAGTTTTAATGTATTCTTATTTATCCAAAATAATCTTACATAAAAACATAAAAACACACACATGTTTTAACCTGAATTGCATAATTAATATTCCGGGATAATCACTTTACAAAATACTAAGATCGTTCGTACTCTAACATCATGCAACAACATTCGTTATTAAGCTATAATGATTATATTAATCAGCTTGTTAGCATGGAAATATATTAAAAATGATAAATGATAATTATTTTGTATTTTTTTTTGTTTTATTTCACATAATATACTAAAAAAATGTTATAAAAACAAGCAGTTAACATCTCCTGAGTTCATCTTAACAAAATATCTTAAAACTCTTCTAATTTTATACAACCAGATGTTATGACTTTTTTCTGAGGTCACACATTCATGAATAATTACAATGTTTCTTGGTTAATATAAACTGATGATATAACATTTTAGGGGGGTTTATGTATGACGACTATATCATGTCTTACATAATTACATTGAGAGCATTATCTAATATCTCACAAATAGTATTACCATTTACTTTTAATTTGTATTTTGAATAAAAAGGCATAAAAAGCAGTTTGTTCTATTTTTAATGAGAAGACATACAAAAACGTTATAACCATCTCTGAGTCAACATATAAACATATATTATTTCTAATTTTGAGTCCATATAAACATTAATAACTATTTTTAGTTGACATAAACAAATGTAATATCCATTTTATTGGAAAAATGAACAAGCATTTTAACCAAAATATCATAAAAATTTGATATTCAAATATCTCAGTATATAGTTTGTTAAAACGGAAAATACTGTACACATCTACTAACGAAAAACAACAACAACAGCATAATACAACGTTGTACAAATATCATACATAAACCTTTTGTATTTTTTTACATTCAAATCCAGTTCAGTGCTTCTTAATAATCACACACAGTGTGATGTTTTTGCAAAAACAAAATTTGATGAAGTTACGTTGTACGTTACCTTTTAACAATGTTTCGTTTTTTTTACTAAATCATATACTCGTTCATCATTAAAGGACTATTATAATCTTGAAATTACAATTATGATGAAATTAAGCAGACCAAATCAACTGTGCGAGTTCTATTTGAAAGTAGTAAAACAAAAGCACAGATTGAAGGATAGCCATTTTAGAATCAACAATTTAAAAAGTACAATATTGTAATTAGTGTTTATAAATTTGTACAATTATTATAATATTGATATATCATAACTTCTTAAATATTTTTCAAAGCGATGATATGAAGGAACTTTACCATTTGCTCAATAAATTGTCCTGTCAACGTTTTGTAACATTTAATATAAATAATACTTGCCACCAGGTTTGATTATAAATACAATGAAATACCGAAGAGGGAAAATTATTTCAATTTAAAAAGATTTGCATAAGAATTTATCTGATGGACAAATAAAATGTGTGCCGTAACATGTCATCAAAATTGAATGACAATATACGTTAATTATTTGAGAAAGTAATTCTATTTAAATGCATGCAACAGATGAATTATAATTTATCTCATGCAGATAACCTTCAACATATTTATTACAATTTATTCCATATATCTAACTGTTAACAGATAAATTACGATTTATTTCAAAACGTTAACTTTCAACATATGTATCACAATTTATTTCAAAAATGTGTACTATCATTTATTTCATACTATTAACTTTCAACAGATGTATTACAATCTATTTCATAAATTTAAAGTTCGAAATATGTACTATGATCTTTTTTTGCATACAGTTAAATTTCAAAATATGTATTAAATTAATTTTATTTCATAAAGTTAACTTTCAACAGATGTACATTACCATTTATTTCATAACTTTTAATATATGTTCTACAATTTATTTCATAAATTTAACTTTCGAAATATGTACTAACTTTATAAAGTTAACATTCAACAGATGTTGTACAATTTATTTTATAGATTTAATTCTAAACAGACGTATTACAATTTATTTCTAAAGGTTAACTTTAGGCAAATTTCTATTTTAAAGTTAGATGAACAGATATTTTTTTAAAGAAAAAGATATTTGGCAAATAGTTTTTCTTACTGTAATTTTCAAATGCCTATTTATTTACAATTAAGTAATCAAGTAAATATTATACTTATACAAAATGTTATAACTAAAATGAAACAAAAAAAATGAGAATAAAAAAAATAAATGTAATAAAACAATCTTACCATGTTTGATTGTCTAAACCTAAACTTAAACTTGATATTAGATAACAAAGATAGCAACCCTTACTTATGAGTTTTACGAGTAGAAGACTCGGTCACATGATAAGTGTAGCGTCACATGACTACTACAAAGTGACATGATAAACTTATCAAAAACGTTTGCTTACATGCTCCTTGATATCCGAACAGTTTATCATTTTCTTTCTACATTAAAGGACTCCACTGGGGGGGGGGGTGTATTTAAATGACGGAATTGAAATTATTTTTCGAGATTAATATTTCATTTGCTGTAGATCTTAACTAATTAAATGTGTGTAAAATCTCAGATCATTCGCTGACTCCGGTTTTCAAGACATAATACTCTTATTGTGAAAATTGAGTCAAAATTGAAAAGCGTTGCAACACTTTTCACACAGATCTATTTATACGATTTATTTCTGAGACTATTTCTAACTTATCTTTTCCACATCTTTCTGTTTTAACTGTCCCTGTTGATGTATATAAGAAATTAGAATTTCGTGTTTTGGGGCGTTAAGACTTCAGTGGAGTTCCTTTAAGTTATTTAGAATATACACACAAACAATCGGTGCAAACATCATAAATACACCAATTATTATGTCAGTAAAACGTATCAACGTCAAAGTTTTAAGGAAGAGAAATATTTATTTACATCAACATACAGGTTGTTTTGTTTTTGGTCATGCATCGTGTAGCAATCTTTACTACATTTAAATTGATACAAGTATTATTCCTATCTAAACTTTTATTTTATTTAGGCAATATACATCAATTTTGATTGCATTGTTGCAGAATAATACAGGGTTCGAGTTCAAAATCTTGGGTATATGTAATCAACTCCAGAAATGACTTTAATTACTTCAAAATTCAAATTTAAACACAGATAACCAAAACTTTTGATAATATTTATACAAATTATTTTACTTTACAAGAATTATGATTTTGTACAGGCGAAGCTATTGATATACAATTTACGTACACGTTCATTCTTGCACTGATATAGCCAAAACGAATTAATTACAAATTCAGGTTTATTTCTGGATTACCAAAAAAAAAAAAAAAAAGTCGCAAGGCAAGCCATTACAAGTGGAAATTTTATAAACTTTAAATTTACTATTTCTGTTTGAGATGACAATCAGTTTTAATTGTGAAGAAAAGGGTGGGTTTGATAAAATAAATTTCTGAACAATAAAGAAGAGACGCATATCTGATTCAAATATAATTGAGCCGCGTCATGACAAAACCAATATAGTGCGTTTGCGACCAGCATGGATCCAGAACAGCCTGCGCATCCGCGCAGTCTGATCAGGATCCATGCTGTTCGATATCAGTTTCTCTACTTGTTATAAATTTTGGTAAGCGAACAGCATGTATTCTGATCAGACTGCGCGGATGCGCAGGCTGGTCTGGACTCATGCTGGTCGCAAACGCACTTTGTTGGTTTTGTCGTGACGCGGCTCAAATTACTATTGACAATTAAAATGTCGTTACTTTAGAAATTTACTGGTTTTCCATGTAGTGGGTTTTCTTTGCAGACATGTTTTAGGCACCTTTCGATGATAACCTCTGTCGCAGTTGAATTTATTATCTGTTTGATTACACGTGACATGCTCAACTTCTTAACGCTTCTTACCACCTGCAATGCATGCCCTATCAGTGACATGTGAAAAATTAATATAAGATTAAATTCTTTAACCTATAGTAAAAACTGCTTTGGAATGCACTTACAATGATATGCACATTGAATAATATGTTTAGTCCTTGTATGTTTGCTCTTTGTTTGGCTATCACTCCGGTTATAAAATCTTATTTCAGTTTTGAACCTTTACTCATTGAGTACCCCTCATATAGCACACTGGGGACGAATAGATGTAAGTGATTTATAAAAACATATGGAAATTTATAAGATGGTTTAAAAATATAATATTTGAATTTATTTCCTACATACATTACATGTATCTGTGGAACTAAAAGACACGAATGATATTCAAAAGAGAATTAGAAAATATAAAAGTATAATCTGAAATGAATTTAAAAAAACGTAGTTTTGTATTATTCTTAACCTGATTAGAGTAAAATGCGTTGCAATGCTTTTCAAATTTGAATCAATTTTCACGATCAGAATAATTATTCTAGACAAACGGATCGTGTTAACTAACATGAATGTTGCACAAAATTATTGGTCTCGACGGACAGCAACTAGAACATTAATCGTAAAAACATATTCCCGGTACCGTCGAATAAAACTGAATAAATGTCACATTCCCACAGCATTCAGCAATCACTAAGTTTAATCTAATTAACAAGACAATGTTGTACCTTGTATCGTTCGTAGGAGGCCTAAAGAAAGATTTATCGACAGAATTAAACAAAACTAATGATAAATACTCGTATTTAAAGACACTTTTATCGTCCCTTAATGTGCATGATTTAGATTCAAAGCTTTGAGTAAATTAATGTTTTTCAAAAATGCTCACTAGAGTTTACCTCAATGTTGTTTTACTTAAGTGTCGGAAAAGGGTTCATGTTCTCATTCCTAATTTAATATCTCGTTTTTCAAATTATTTATTTCAGCGATGGTACAAGATTAATTAGTGCACCTAACGTATATATAAGTGTACATCATTTTTCCTCTGTTCAAAATCTTTGCTACAACACTGTCTGTTATATCTGTGGTATTTCCGTACATAATGTGTTTATGGATTTATTTCCCACTAATAACAATAAAACAAATTTAATTCAGGACTAGGTAAACTTCATATCAAGAGAAGCTTTTAAAAACATATAAGCTAAATGGTTTTAATTTTGTGTGATTGCTTTTTGGAAAAAAATGCACGGGTCGAGTTCAAATGGGTAGAAATATAACAATCGCTAGAAACATCGCCCATGATACAGCTATTGCTATATAGTAGATTGCTTGCTAACCTGGCAATTAGAATGACCATACATAATATCATGGCATTTAGCTGATTGTAAAGATCATACTACATTTAAAAAGATGCTTATAATGTTTATAACAAGTTCATGCATATTGTGCTTGTTTCTAACACGTTTAAGCAATTGTTTGTTCTTTTTTATTTAAGTAATGACATTATCTGGTGTAAATCAACTAAATATTTGTTTGACATTTTTTTTTTAAAGTTTCAAGCACTTAAATTGGAACTAGCCATTAAAGAGAATACCATATGTATCTAGCGTATATAAATTTTCTCAAGTACCAGGGCAAATATAGCGCGTGTTTTGAATTCGGTATTGATATTTTATGGTGTGGAATCTTCAAACAGTTTCAACTTTGATTTACTATTATTACATAGCCCCACTTAGTATAAGTTTAAAAATTGCATACGCGTAGGTCTTAATCAGAACCATAAATCTGATTCAACGTTAGATTGTGTACACCCTAAAAATAGACATAATCATTTTCAAGTATAATGAGCTCTTAATATGGAGTAAAAATAAACTTTTGCTAACGAAGTACTATCATTCAAATACGATGATAAGTGGTACTTCTGTTGGCCATATATTTATCATACTTATTTTGAACATGTGTATGATGTATACTCTATGACACAATAAAATACTATCAAACAAATGTGTATGTTTGTAATCTTCGAGTTTTATTGAAAATATTTTATAACAAGCACAATGGCATATGCATCTTTATTGCTCTCAGCAGAAATAACAAGGTAACGCGTACTGACTCCATCTTTCTGTAAGAATAAGAAATAAAGACTGTAGTTATGTAGAATAGAAAAATAACGAGTCATTAAGGAACGCTCAAAACTGCACAATTAAAAATGTTGAGGTCAGTTTGATTGGGCCTGTTCAAGTTCCCGTCCATGCCTCTAGCACCGGCTTACGTAAAATTCAATATTTAACATGAAATGGTACAAGAGTCACTGTATTTGTTTATACAGGGATTATCTTGTAACCTTCAATATAACCTCTCATGACAATCCATGAAAAGGGGCATATTAGCCCTACGTAAACAAATGCGTTGGATCTCACTTAACTAAATAAATCGGGATTTTGAAAGGGGGCCAGAGGTCAGGGAGGCCTGCATATAACGGACAATCTGTATAAGATATTTGAATGGTAATTATACAGTATCAAGACGAAATACCAACCACTAAACTAGAAGAAAAACTAAAAAAGAAGTAACTGAAGAACAACAGAATATAAATCTCTTTGTTTATTGTACTTATACATCGAAAATATCAACAAACATATCTCAAATATTTGATAAAAATTCAAACTTGTTTCCATAACTTTAAATAAAGAAAAAAAATGGAATCCCTAAAGAACGCCGAAAACGACAAAATTGAAAATGACGAAGGCTGGTTTCTTTGGGCCTGTTCATGGCTGAAGGTAATCGAAAATATAACCTGAGGAAAGCCTGCATATCACATATCCGTTTATATTACCTTCAGCTGGTGCAAGGGGTCGTAGACGGTTACCGTCCTTGAAAAGCGTGCATACCAATGAATACAAGCACGTACATATTACATTATGCATTTTGATAATCAGTGTACGTAAGACATTTTTCATAAATCGTGACTGAGACCATATTTACGAGGTAACACCGAATTCGTGAATGATGCACCAGAACAATCATTATGTTGATTACCCCTGAAATAGTAGCTGAATCCTTTTTTAATGTTTAAGGAATACTGAATATGAAGATTTGTTTTAAAAAAACTATGTTCATGTACATTTAGTTCGACGAAACACTTAAGTCTTCAAAACGAATGATTTGTAAAGAATTGTAATGATGATTAAAGTATAACATTACCAGCCGTATGCGCTTTCTCATTTCATTTAACTAATTAAAGATTAAATATTTTGGTCCGTTTAATAACCATGTTACTCGTTTTGGTCATAGCGTTGCACATATTCATCGTTAATATTGTGTTATTTGCACATTCCTACGTTACTAGATATACACGGTGTAAATGCAATAAGATATTATCATTTAAATATTTTGTTAACTCAAAGTAAGAACATTCACACTGTATTGACATTAATGGATTAGATTTTTTGCATTTTTATATATTTTTGAATGATCATTGCATTGCACAATACCAAATACAAAATACAACATCGATCTTGTACAATTGATCATGTTGAAATTATGTAATACTTTTTCACAGAATAAGGTATATAAAAGCAGTAGGGGTGAAACAAAGTCTGGCAGTTTCAACAGCTGGCATTAGAATGTCTCAAAATAAATCTGGCAATGTCACATTTAACAGATTGATCAGCTTTAGAAAAAGGAGATGTCAAAATATGTGACCCTGTCATATGACATGTGATATCGAAAGAAAATTGAAACAGATAATAAAATAGAAGTAAATCATTCGTGTGACATGTTCTCATGGCTTTCTTCCTTATATATAGTTACTGTACTAGTATTAATAACATAACATTCAGAAGAGTAAATTATAAAATGCGACTGAATCGTGATAAGACTTAAGGTGTAGCCCTGAATCTGGTAAGGACTACGATAGGATAGAAGGCCAAATGAGGACCTTGGTGCGTTGAACTTATTTGTTAAAAACGGCTTAAACGAATTATTACAAATGTTTGATGTTTGTTTCAAGTGCATTTGCAACAAATTTGCATATTATATATCATAGTGATGGCACAATATAAATGTACATATATTACTTAAAATATTTGTCCCGAAGGCCTAATCGTTTCAATTTGAACTATTAATTAAGTTAAATACCATTTGTATCTGCGGAATGAGCTTCAATAAATTGTCTAAATTATTGTGCTGTCGGCTATTACATAAGTTATATGAATTCTTCAAATTGAACTTACCAACATTCCATAGCTACACTAAATATATGCTTTAAAATAGACATTCGCGGAGGTCTTAATCAAACCTAATTGAAACAATAGATTTATTTTAAGTGGTCTATCAGACTTCATTAAAAGGATTAAATATCAACTTGTTCATGTACCGTCAGCAATTAATATGTAGTTGCTACGAAATACTTCCATTCCAACAGAGGAAAGTATTTCTACTAGCCATATATTTAATCTATGTCTTTTAAAAGATGTTTGTGATGTGTACTTTGTAACTTGTATGGAGCGCACTTTTCTGCATAGTAATGAAGAAAGCAGACAAACATGTTGAAATCTTACAAAAATGTCAACTCTATCTCTTTGATATTTGATACTATGAAATTATTTCCACGAAGCAGATTTTATAATAATGTTTTAAGCAAGCGCAACATTTGAATGTCCGAGAAAGGAAATTAAGAAGACCACATAAGACAGTGTTGAATTTCTAACAGAACGCATTATTTATTACGCATCATTCACAGAAATGATAATACATTGTATGGTTAGCTATTTTCTCAAAATATTCAGTTTTCTGTTGTTTTTTTTATCATTTGCTTTACTTAACAATTTACTGCTTAATGCAGACAATTGTTTAGTCACTGTAAAAATGTGTAAAATTATAACGACAGAATGTGTTAATTTTCCCAACTCTTTAATCCAAATTGATATTTACAACACAATCGATTATCAAACATTTTTAAAAAACGCACTGTCACAAATTGATATGTATTCTGAAGTTTTAATGTTAACAATTGACTGCATTGCAATCAATCTATATTACGAATGTAATAAATTAAAAAGGAATGACAATTTTATCTACATTTGTCCAATAACCGAAAATGGAAGTAAATCAGACAAGTTATTAAAAACAAATGTATTTACTTCTTTTTATTAACAACATAAATATTCACGGAGGATTATAGCGCTTTTGAATATAATTATTTATCACAGTATGTTTTCGTTATTTTGTCGATAAACAGGTATTTCTCAAACCTTTTACAATAGTTACAAGGTATACTTTATCGCTATGTTTATCTGCTCAACATCAAGTTAAGCAAAATGATTGCTTAAAGGCTGTGAGAATATGGCTCTCAGTCAACTGAATTCGAATATAATATTTTCTTTTTAATTTATTAATAAATTATTACTGGGAACAGCCAGACAAGCGACTCATTTTCCAAAGTTATTTAAAACCAACATTTTAGTGTAGCATGAATAATTTACTTAAAGAAACCAAAATGAAAATATTTTAGGATACCTCTTAGCTAATTGCAATATCATAAGCATGTATCAAAGATGATACATGTTGTCATGAATGGTAATCGATAAGTAAAAATATGAAAATGGTATGATGACACAAGGTTTTGTAAGAGCGACATTGCACAATCATCTTTAAGGAAAAATATCGTCTTTTAATTTTACTTTTTCATAGATATGTTAATATATGTAACGTATTCAAAAATTTACAACTCTATTCATATTTAAAAGCTTTTAAAAGATTCATGGGAAATCATATGAATGTGATTAGGTCGATTACTTGCGTCTTAGAATTATCATACTTTTTAAGTTATTAGGACTTAAATAGAAAAATGGTGTATTTATATACAGTTAAAGTTTACAGTTTAGAAAAATGATACGATTCAAATCTTACAAACACAACTTGACAGAATATTAATGTGCCTAAAAACAAACCAAAAAAAAAATTGCACCACTAGTTTTATAAATTGAATGTTACAGGTACATTCCAATTGATATTTATAGAATTTTTCTTTGGCAACGTTTGTTATTAATCGTTCATGAGAGGCAAATTATAAATTTGTGAGGAATTATAGCAAAATTTAGAGTGATATTTACATTCACCTGTTGACTCACTATATACCCTAGGATGTGCATTATGTCATTTCAAAATACACCTTTGCGATTAATGTTGTTATACTCATTTGTATCCAGTGTTACATAAATTTTATCTCTTATCTGTTAAAAATTGTTTTATATTAGTTTTGATTATTTCTTTTACGTTTTATGTTAACAAGAGAAATATTTCCCTCTATTTTATGTTGATTTTTTTCAAGTGATATATTCAAATAAATGGAATTATTCAATTAATCATAAATTAAATTATCTATATTAAATTGGTATAAACATTATTCTTTCTTGTACCGATACGAGGACAAGACAAAGAAACAAAAACCTCTTTACTGACTGTTCAGCTGTTATAACAGGATTGAACATGCTTTGATCAGTTTAATATGATTGGTTACATTCATTTGTGTTATCTGTCGTTTTCTGTCGTTAACAAGTGAAAATGTTGAATACAATATAAAAAGAGGCTTTATGCTCAAAGATATCATTGCTATTACGGTATAACTAAACTAAGTGAAAGGTAAGTTGACGTTTTTAGACATGAATATTTTTACATTAATTTGTTTAAATAAAGGAATATAAAGTATGTTTTACGACAATACATTCGTTTTATATTTTTATTTTGTTAAATATATCAAAATACTTTAAATATACGTTTATGATAAAATGCGATTTAATGTAACTAAGAGGTAGTGTGAGAGAGAAACAGGGTTTTATGACATGTGCTATTGTAAAAATAATGTAAACAAATGGAATATGCGTACGCAAAAATATTAATATAAAGCTATTGAGTGCAAATAATTTCCTAGGGTTTAAGCGATGAAATTAATTTTTTAAATCAATCGATGCTAAATATTTATTGACAAATAATTTAAAACTCAAACTAAAACCTGTCCCGTATTGTTGAATTATTATTATTTTTGTTTTGTGTACACGTCAATACATAAGCATCACAGTGACTTATTTTTTTTCTCATATGTTTGCATATTTGATTTTCACATTATTTTGTAAATTGTTTATTTGGAATTCATATAATGCGTTGACGCGTCATTTGAAGTTGTTGTTTTGTTATTAGTCCGAATTAACAGACAAGTGAAGACGAAAACATGGCTCACCTTGCGCTCAACAGATTGAAGATCATAATTTTGATACTTGGACTCACTGGCCATATTTGTTGCGCAGGTAAAAAACAAAATTAATTTGATAAAGATTTGAAACTAAAGTTTGATAAGCAAAGGGAAACATTTTGTTTTATACACAGTTATAATGTTCACTTCAATTTTTGTTATTTTTGTGTACATACTGTTAAATTGAAAGCTTTAATAATATTACAAACGCATACTATTTTAGAATGAAGTTCGTGTAAATTTTAGAATAGTTTTGATGTCTATTTGTGTTCAAATGATGGACAGGACAGTTATTAAAAATGTATTTATATGAACAAATCGGAGATAAACATTTGTGATATGCCTTTACTAAGAATATGCTTCAACCATTAGACGAAGTATAAAATCATATTTTAATAGTCAGTCTATTAAACCTGAATGTGTTTTAAAAACTTTCGGTTTTAAGGCGATTAGTTTTGTTGTTGTAGAATTGTGCTAAATTATTGGAGTGCTACATTTATTTATGAAGTTTTTGAAAAGTGATTTAGCTTATAATTATTTGTACTTTTTGAAGACAAACTGGTCTCGAAAGACTGTCGATTGCTTCTTTTTTAATATTATCTGTTCTATATTTTTATTGTTTTAATTTATTATTTCTAACTATAAGTTACATTTAATATAATACAATAAATGTTGTCATTTTTGTTTGTTTGTTAACTACGCTTGCACGTTGTAGTAGAAGAATGTTTTGTTGTCTGCAAAATACTAGCTCTCTCGGTTCCATGCGACACGTTATTTTATTTCGGCACTCTCTGGATTGATATTTTCTCAGTATACTATTATGTCAATTCAGCCTTCATTTTCATTGAAAAAATATTATTACTGAACATTTATTTCAGAACATCATTTCTTGTTAACATGTAAAAGTTGCACAGTTTGACATTTATTTCCGTTCTCATCTTAATGAAAATAATAAAATGTAAAGGAAATGAAAGAAAGTTACCATCTCTTTATTATTTTTATTATTACTAAAACATTTCAATTCATGCAAAATTGTGAGGCAACCCATAGTTTTTACAATTTATTTATAATGATGTACCTTTTGAAAATAATGAATAGACATACCTTTAAATTGATTTCATGGTTAACATTAAACTAATAGAGAACATAACTACGATCATATTTGGTTAAAATTCAATTATTAAGCTTCAGTGACTCACATAGTGACTGAAACAAAAAGGACAAAAATAAAAATCGATAATTTTCTGTCTGAAACATTATATATTAACTGAAAACATAATAAGTTATACAGATAATTATCTAATATTTAAGTTATCGAACTCAAAAGTTTTATACTTATATTTTGTTTAAAAGGTAATTGTTGGCAGTTCCGGACATTTTTTTTTTGCTGTTATTTATCTATCCAACAAAATATCTAGTTAGTCTGATAAATATATGTTTTTATCGTGTCAACACGAAAGCTAACGTGTTAGTCAGAAAGTAAACTCGATAATTATATGGTTAACTGTTGGCAGAAATATGCCACTATATAAAGCAAATGACGAGGTATTTTCATTTTTTACTTAATATTCCCTAATGGATATTTCAAATTGAAATTGACAATTGTTCTCTATTACAGTTAAATATCCGAAACACTAATCAATCTTTCTTAGTATGTATTCGTTGTTTACTTAGTTGCATATCATTGTGAACTAGAAATGTGTCCATAGGACACGGGTGTCCCAACATTCCACCTATTTGTCAATCTTGTGTCTCTTGGTCAAATACATTTTGGCTACATATTCCCAAGTTGAAAACTAAAATTATTTTATTAAGTAAAGGACAAATACTACAAATACTGAATAAATCCACATGAAAACCCCAAGGTGCATAAGTACACATGCTGACCAACATTCTTGTAAACTTTCAGGCATACATGTCAAATACTTTTTTGAGTTACGTGCAACACAAGTTGAATATTGTATTTTAAAAAATCCAGAGAAAAATACCCAGGTGCACAATTAGACGTGATGCCCAATGTTCTTGTAAGGTTTCATGACTCAAGGTCAAATACTTTTTTATTTACGTGCGACACAAGTTGAAAATGGACATTTTTTCTAATGCAAAGGCAATAACTCAAAACATACTCAATATATCCTCAAAAAAATACCCAGATGCACAACTTCACATGCTGATCAACATTCTTGAAAGGTTTCCTGACTGTAGGTCATATACTTTTTAGTTACGTGCGACACAAGTTAAAAATTGCAAATTTTTACTAAGTCAAGGGCAATTATTCTAAAAATACAAAAACAATATCCACACGAAAATACACAGGTGCACAACTTCACATGCTAAGCATCATTTTTGTAAGGTTTCGTGACTCTTGGTCAAATACGTTTTAGTTATGTGCGACACAAGTTGAAAATTGGACATTTTCACTAATTCAAGGGCAATAATTCTAAAAGTACTAAAATATCCACACGAAAATACCTAGGTGCACAGCTACACATGCTGATCAACATTCTTGTAAGGTTTATGTACCAAGTAAAAAATACTTTTTAGTTACATGCGACCCAAGTTGAAAATTGGAATTTTATACAAATTTAAGGGCAATCACTCTAAAAATTCTAAAAGAATCCACAGGAAAATACCCAGGTGCCCAATGACACATGATGACCAACGTTCTTGTAAGGTTTCATGACTCTAGGTCAAATACGTGCGACAGAAGTTGAAAATGGGACATGTTTACTAATTCAAGGCCAATAACTAAAAAATACTTAATAAATCGTCACAAAAATACCCAGGGGCACAACTTCATATGCTGAGCAACATTCTTGTAAGGTTTCATGACTCTATGTCAAATACTTTTTTAGTTACGTGCGACACAAGTTGAAAATTTGAAATTTTTACTAATCTAAGGGCAGTAACTCTAAAAATACTAATATATCCACACAAAAATACCCAGGTGCATAACTACACATACTGATCAACATTCTTGTAAGGTTTCATGACTCTAGGTCAAATACTTTTTGAATTACGTGCGACACAAAAAGAGAACGGACGTACGGACGGAAGGACGTATGGACGGACGGAAGGACATAGTGGAAACACAAAAAGTAGAACCTAATGCATAAATATTTTTGACACTTTATCATATTAGATCGTTGGAACTTAAGTCCCTATTATCTTTATATCTCAAGTCATTAATTATATAACAGAATTCAACATTTTTTAGCATTTTCCTCTTTTCTTCATATATTAGTTTTGTAATAACATTGTTATTCGGTTGTTGATTGTTAATCTATATAAAACGATAAAAAGTGATGTGTTTAAAACTTATTTCAAACAATGCACGCTAACAATTTTAAAATTCTTTGAAAGTAGACCAATATTCGGAGAGATTTCAAACTGTTTAACTCATAGTCCTTTGTTTTCAAAATAAATATGCAAGACTAAAACTAACTTATGTATCGTGACGGCAAGTGTTTGACCTATTGTAGCTGAACTATTTAATATATATTGTATCCTATTCATCACGGTGTCGACGTTGGTGTAGGCGTCGGCATTGCCGTTAGCTTTTAGTTCGTAAACCCACCATTGTTTTGAAGAGCCGTAATGTTCAAGCTTCGAAACAATACCTCTGTACCTTTCAGGATATGAATTGAATACTTGTTGTTTATCATCACCTCCCATTCATGATATGAGACATTACTGTTTAATATGATTTGACAGAATTTCACTTCTTTCACAACTTAGAAATACAGTTTATTTTTTTGTGTCACATTACTGTTTTATTTAATGATGTAATACTCTTAACGGAAGTAAAATGATTTCAATCAAGCCATGCTCTTTTTATTATAATATAAAATTCATCTTACTCAACTTTCAAGCATTGTTTTTAAAGACCTCTCTGTTTTACACTATCAAGAACGTATTAAAGTCTTATGGACATCTTTGTTTAAAACCTTGTGATTTGGTTAGTGACTAGTACTAATTAGACACATTCATAAGAATTGCAGATAATTTAAATACACCGTCCTCGACTACAGTTTCACAGTGGCTTATTTTTGCTAGTGTTATTATTATCGCATTTATTATTTACCATTAGTTTTATTTATAGAAAATAACGAAACATATTTTCACATGCTCTTCGCATTAATTTCATAATTGACTTGCGTTCTTTGGAATTTTTTTCAACCAGTTTCTTTTATAGCTGTCCTATTTCTTTTAAAAGATAATATATCATCTTAACAAAACAATCATTTTCTTTTAAAGACTGCACTGCAAATTGCCACAACTACTTCTATAGGCGTAACCATCACTTATGATTGAAAATTGTGAACATTCTTACAATTTTGTCAATAAATATTTCCCTCAATGATATTCTTTATACTTGTCCCAAAGTACAAGTTGTTGGATAAGAATACACTGAAAATCAATACTCGGGTTTCTGAGTAGAAAATAATCCTATTAATGTAACGTCAGTAGTCCTATACCAGTTTAAATTACAACTATTAATCATTATGTGGCACATTGCAATTGATAATGTCGACGTTCATTGAAGTGTTAACGCAAAAACGGTTGCTATAAAATATTTGTTTTCCATTTGTTTTTGTTATTAAAGAACAAGTTTCAACTGTGACATGTTCAAGTACAGGAACTGAATGTAGTGCTATTCCCTTTTCCATATGTGCTACAAATAAATGCAAATGTAAGGACGGTTACAAGGAAGGCCCAAATGGAGGAAGCACTTGTGTTAAAGGTTAGTGACTGAAGATTTGATGCACATTACATTACAGTCTATCGTTTCCCCTTTTTACAATTCACAGCAAAGATAAATGCATTGGAATTTATAGCATTTTTCTTGCATTAAAATAACATTTCACGGTATAAAAAATATTCATAAATTTATTATCAATAACTGAAAAATCTTATTATAGTTTTGCATTAAAAAGATAATAGAATATCAACAGGAACACTTAATAACACTTATATAATTTTGTTTAGTGCTAGGAACCCAGTGCACAGGAAGCGATCCCTGTCCAGGCGCTACTAGCTCAGTATGTACAGGTTCTAAATGCACGTGTAGCACAGGCTATGGTGAAAGGGACAATGCTTGCAAAAATGTAAGTGCATTATATAATAAAAAAACAAGTTTAATGTTACCAATACTTCTGAAGTATACCATACACTTAACCAAATGTTTACTGACCAACATTTAATATAAATTGATTTGGAAAGTCTTAGTTATGTCGTACACTTCACATATGGTTCCGATTTAAAGATTAATCGTATCAAAAATACTTAAGAATTTAAATCACATGAAGCTTGTGTTGATATTTTCAATTTTAATTGAATATCTAATTAAGAAAAACAGATGAAGTATACCCCAATGTTTTTCAACAACTGCGCCACTGTAATGTCAGCCGTAAAAGTTTCTGTCCGCCTTTTCTTTACTTTACAAACATAACTGTAAACTTTGCTTAAAGATTTAACTAAAAATCTAAAGACGCACCTTTTTGGGTGAAATTAATAAAGATAGACTGGGGCTCCAATGCTATTATAAACTTTTAGAAATTTTTAATTATACGTGCTCTTATAAATGTAGTGCTATAGGAATGTTCATCAGAGTTTGACCGTCTTTGAAACATCATCAACTGTTACATGTCTGAGATAACGTAATAAAGTTTGCCGACAATCTGAAAAATAACTTGACATCTGCATTAACGAAGTCTATAATGGCCAATTCCGTCTTTGATATTTACTATTTAGCATCTTTCCTTTACATCAACTTTGCAGTGTTGAACACCGTGACGTGTCAAGCAAACGGTAATGAGTGTGACCCGAATGAACATACTGAATGTGACACAGTTAAGGGAAAGTGTAAATGTGCAGCTGGTTTTACAATGAATGTCGACGTCTGTACGGCTAAAAACACAGGTAAAGTAATATACGACTCGTAAACATGGGTACTTAAACATGTCTGGCATAATGCACGGGTCCATTTATGTCCTCCAACTCCAATGAAGCTACAAGTCGCAGTATGACCTATTATACTGTCAGTGTAACGTAAACTACATCCCTCTTATGCAATTTTGCTTTTTAATGATTAATCAATATTGAATAATATATTTGCGAAATACTATTGCTCTTTCCTAAACAAGTAATAATATATTATGAATGTTATATACCTAAATTTTCATAAGCAAACATAATTATTTTTGACTAATTTTAATTGTTCAGGAGTTACGCTGCTTTCTTTTTTCTAGAAATAGCAGTTAAGTAACTGCGTTTTGAGATATTAGAATGATATATCATTATCTTATTTATACATGTATTTACTGTTTTATACTTAATTGTATTCATTTTTTGTAAATTATTGAATAATGTAACAATTTTGCACTTTTATTCCATGTTTTGAAATTAAGTCAACCCGAATTTGTAACATTGCACTTGAATTCGTGTAATTTTCTTTAATCTTATACATGAAGGAAACTTCTGATTACTTTAGTTAAGTCTTGACTTAAGTGCCTTAGTCAGTGTTGTTATATATTTTTTGATCCTTTGGGATCATTGAGGCCAGCACTATTAAGTGCTGGGAGCGAGAAGGATTTTGCACGTTTTCTTTTCATTATACCTCATGTACAGACTCAATCAAACCGAGTCTGCAATTGTGACGTCATTTTGTTGTGATTAATGCTTTCGAGGGATCACTGTTTCCAAAATTGTTTTAGGGGACAATTTCCTTTCGATAGCGCTAGAGGGCGTAATATATATTCATTTTCGAATATCTCATATCAATATTCATCATTGTTTTAATTTTTGTTTGTTTGTTCTTTCACATTCTGTATATCATTTCAAAGGTGCTACCATTACGATGAAACTCGGCCTATTTGCCATACCGGTGGTCCTTGCACCCTGAGGCAGTCAAAAATCTCAGATAAGACGGTATCATATTTGTCTTTACAAGAGTCCATTAATGATTTCTCAGAAAGAAAGAAATGTTTATTGTCAAAGCTTTAACATCTTAATATATAATAGACATTTGAGCATACAACAACGTGAAACTAGGAATTTGAAACCACAATTTTTTATGGTTTTACTGTTCACGAACGGATAAGTAAACTGTTGTTTGTTCATTTAAAAGTGTGTGTGTTTTTTATAAGTGCCCGTCTACACCTATCCAAGTCTTGAATGCAAGTAAGTCTTAGACGTCAAATATCTTCATAATAAAGGATTTAAAGACATAATTTTTCATTTAGTAATAAGTTTCATCGAAAAAAATGTTTTTTGTCAAACTTTTATTCTTAAATTATTATAAAAAATAGAATTTGAACCGGCATTTTACTTATCGACTGTTTTGTATTGCATTAATTAATATAGTTGTTGTTTTTAATTATTTTAACAGAAATATGATATTCTTCAAAACAAGGTTAAAACCTAGATACTAATATACTTTCAGTAAATTTTACTTTAGTTTAATTTCAAAAAAAACATTATTAGTTTTTTGTTGTTGTTTTTTCAGATCGTCAAAAGCTGATGAAACGATTCTTCAGAACCGGAAGTATATATATTATATGATTTACTTTTTTCCTTATGACATTCGGAGTTATTTTAGTGCTTTTTGAAAAGTGTGTAACATAAACCGTTTGTTTCTCAAATCTATGCTTTTCTGTGATGTAAAGAACTTGTTACTTACGTGATTTGTGCGAAATGCAAGTAGATATATGAAAATACAGAAAGCATGAATATATTTAATAAGTTGATAAACTGACAATCTGTTTACAAAAAAAAAAAGAATTTATATATACTGGCATTTATCTATTCATTTTTTAAAAAGAATTATTGATATTTTTTAGTTGTTTTTTCTTTTTGTTAAAAACAGTGGTTATTGAATATGCCTTTGATTTATTATCAAATGTTCGATTGTTTGGACTGAATTAACTGTGTAAAACGACATAAAATAATTTTCGATTTCACTTTCCATGAGTGAAAGCAAGGGAACTTCTAATATAACAAATTCGAAAATAGCAAATGTTATGTTATGTACTGAAAACTAAACTATTGCAAAAGAAGAAGAACAACAAAATTAACAAACAATTTAATTAACAAACAAAAATACAGATTTTTGATTTAATCAATTACATACCCGTGGAAGTTTTATCAATGACAATTTTCAATTATGTAAATTATAAATAAAAACAGATACTTACATCTAAACCAGGACAGCATGAATCAAACGGAGGACTCAATGCTACTGAGCATGCATGCATTGACTGAAATAAGGATTCGACTACAGTTTCAATAATTAAATTTGGACCCTAAAACTATGCTAAACTGCACTGTATAAATATCGAATAATCTGTAAGTTTAAGTGAGAAAGTGAGAGATAGGTGAGTGAGTGAGTGAGTTACGTGCCGAATCCTATTAATTTTTTGCCGAATCGTATTTGTATATGTAAATATTTGTATATCCAAAGTTATACATAGCAATGTGTGTTTGTGGTAAGTTTAAAAGCAAACAACCGATTACATACCTAATTGTCTAATCATCTTTTGTCATTCAAAGCAACTTATGTAAACAAAATATAGTATAGTTTCAATTTATATCTTAGAAATGTTGTAATATTGTTTAGGATGATGATAATTTATAAATATAATTTTCTTTTTCTCAATTTGTATTTGATTTGTTTTAACGTCAAACCGACACAGTAAAGGTCATATGTCGACGTTCCAGCTTTACTGGTGGAGGAAGACCTCAGGTGCCCTTCCGTATTTCTCAATTGACGGGCTATTGTTGATCAATAAGAGTTAATATAGTAATAGAAGAGCAAGGTCATAATATACAAAATAAGCATAAGTAAATAATGAATTCAAATGTAAAAACGAATTGGCAATTATATTAAATGTAAATTGGAGATGCTGAAAGTTATTATAAAATTAATATACTCGAACAAGCGATAACAAAATAATTGGTAAGTCGTGTTTATACCAACTCCCGCTGCAACATTCCCTCCTCCGCTCACAAACATACGCACACATTACATTTCTATAAATACAGTTGTATATACCAATATCAAAAAGATATTGTCAAATTATTCTTAACAAAAGTAAACAGTGAACAATATTTTCTTACATTTACACGTGAGCTTAAAAATGTCATTCTCATGTTAAAATTGTTCGATGTTAGCTTCAACATTGATGAAAAGTGATTTTTAAAGATATACTAAGCTAAAATTGGATAGAAAATAATGATAATGGTGCTCAGTCTTTTTGTAAATATAAAATAAACATCATTTGACTTCACACAAAGAAGATAATTATGTAAAGTTTTAAACTCATCACACAATAGGTTGTCATAATAATTATGCATATATAGTGTCGTGAATAAAAATAGCAGTTTAAAAAAAGTACTTGTCTTGTAATAGTAAACGTGACTTCCCATACATTGTTTATTCGTTCTTTTCTACAAATTAGACATATTTTGTAAGAATTTCATAGATTTTATAACATTTCTTTGATCATGGATGTCATAGTATATTTTTACTGTATTAACTGATATCGAAGTGTTAGTGTTTTCAAATATACGTGACAATTTCATTTTTGTCATTATGCTGTCTCTTATTAAGTCTTACCAAGTGTCATTTATAATAACCTGCACAGATATTTAAGAGAGACATTTTTTATTCTGTCCTGACATTGTTATCATAATACAAAATACGATTTTTTCGCGGGACTTTATTCCCGGATTGTTGTTGCTTCAAATTAGAAATATTGTCTTACGGATATTTATAAAAAATACTTATTCCAAATTGTAACTATTTAATAGCTAGCTGATATAAGACGATATCATAAGATAAGTATGACATAAATGTATTATAACTTTATAAGGTCACGTAGCAATGCAGTGTGTGGTTGTGTAAGTTAGTTGAAATATTAAACTGGTAAAACAAGCAGTTGTTGTTGGTTTTAAACGAATTTAAAATGGGATTTTAAATGAATTTTTTTCAGCGAGTTTAGATTTGTGTTGTCATTCATTGTCTGTATTCACTTAAGATGTTCTTAAAGCAACATGTGTGAAGGTCTTTATAAAAACTTTAAGTTCTTTAAAACATCTTTAACTTATTGTTTCATGTGTTTGTCTACTTTATTTTAAGATTGAATAATATTATGTGTAAGATTAATGATAAAGTGACAAATATTAGTTGTTTCACAATCAAGCATAAATAAATATTTTTAGACTTAGATGAAATACCTCTGTATCAATAGAATGAATGTTGTATTGCTATTGGCCATATTTTTCGAGTAGTTATTCTGACGTTGCAAATGAAGAATAATAAGCTCTACAGTCATACATATAAGATGTTTCGCAATCAAGCTTAAATAAATATTTCTAAATTGCTGTCACAAGAGTCATCATTTTATTTGAGAATTCTTTATCAATATTTATTAGATACACGTATAAAAAATAATACGTACATATTTGTTTGACTTTTTGAAGTATGATTACTTGTTTGGTGCGCATCATTAAAAAAGGAAGGAAAGAAACATTTTAAATATGTTCATATATAAACCAAATTGAATATTGACCAAAAACAGATTATCAAAGATTCACAAAAGATGCACTGTAACAAATTTAGATGACTGCATGGCAATAAGTCTATGTTTACGAATGTAATTATTTAAAATAAAGTTATGACAAGATAATCAACAACAGTGAAACAATTTGACTAAAATAACCCTGACGTTTAATTAGGGTTGTTCTTTTTAACACAAATGCGTTTTACAGTTTATGATGTAGACTAACAGTTACCGTGCCTTTAGATAAGAATATTTTTAGTAGTAATTTCCGTTATCTTGTCTTATTTGTTTTAACAGACTTCTCGAAATATATACGACCTTAACGATTTTGTTATCTAAGTAATTTATAATATCATTCATTTGCATATCGGATCATACGTCACAAAACAAAGGTACAGGTAACCATGCACGTTTTATCAGACTGAAGATAGTTACTTAGAGGGTGTAAACATGGCAAGTAACAATTTAATACATTTTTACAATTATTTTCACATCTACTTTGACTGTTTATTTGTCTTGATAATTGTTTATTATGCATATTCGGTTTAATTCCTTATAATATTAGTTTGTTTCATAAGATTATACATATTTAATGTAGGTTTAGCACATATGTTTTAGATTGCTGATGTAAGTTCAATAAGATGAACGACAAACTAATATTAAATTGGAAATGCTTTATATCGTTTAAATAATATATGAAGTTTTTCAGCAATCATTTAAGTATTTTATTTTTTATTACTTTTTATCTCGTGAGTATTTTTTAATATACATAAAGTATGATCTATTTCAATAATTTAATTTATTCCATAAAGGTTTTATTTCTATGTGAAACGCAACATCATGCTCTGTTTTGTCCTCTATTTTATTATTCAAGTTAATGTCATTTTAACGTATAACCACAAATATATTTTAATAAAGAGAATACAATAAAATGTTGCGATTTTACGTGATTCCTGTTGAAGAGAAAGGGGATTCTATTTCTGTGTAAATGTTCTGTATAAAAAACAAAATAAAATGTTAAAACGCTTCAATGGCAGTTATCGATAATGTCTGCATCTATTCATTGACTATTTGTTTTTATTTATATATTTAAATGCACATTTGTTGATGAGTCATCAGATCCAGCTTAAACGTTATTGTTTTTAAAAAAAACCTTGTTTTAAGATTTCTCTGATTATACTTTTATCCGTTTTGTGTATCAGGACCGCTTGTGGCATTCGATTTTAACTGGAATATTGCTTATTCATTTTTCAAAAGCAGGTAAGTGAACATTAATATTTTTTCATCAATTGTGTGTTTTCGTTTCGTAAACTATACTAAATTTATCAAAAAAATGTATCCAAACAATTTAGCGCAAATCAAAGTTCCAAGATCTGAAGATTTGCTGCCCGCGTGGGTTCAAACCCAACCGGGGCAAGCCGTTGTTTCCATGAGCAAAACACATTATACTCATAACCTAGTACTGGTTGGTTCCAGGAACGAATTCGAGAGAATTTCAATAAGCTTAAAGCTTCCTGCACAATTTGAACTGAAATAAATTAGTTAAAATAACGATACGTGTAGATTTTGAAAGTATATATTTTGAGCAGCACTTAAAAGGTTATTATGAATTATTTCTTGAGCTGTATTATCAGTTCGTTCTAAAGACTATTCACAGGCTGAGTGACATTTTAAAAACAGTTATCATCAGCTTAATTCTTAAGGCATGTAGCTTACAAGAAATTCTAGATCAGATTAAGAAATTGTTGGCGTATTGTGATTAATTAGTCATTTAGGAGTTAACCTAGTTTTTTTTTTTAATGATTTCTCAATTTAATATGTAACATTCGTCTTTGTTAATCTGACCTTACTTTCTGGTGAACCGATCTTGAATTGAAAATAAAAATTATAATTAAATCAGGTTAAAAAGTTGTATTGAACGTATTTCTTATCTTGTTGAATTAATTATGAAACATGTGTGTAACTGTTCCATATTTTCAATTCAAGCTCTACCTACCGGATGTGATGACGGAACTCATAGTTGCCCCGCCAACTCTGCTTGTACGTCAGATACTTGTGTTTGCAGTGACGGTTTTAAGCTCAATACCGCCGCAGACGGTTGTGTGGCAAAAGGTGAGTGTTTGATAATGAAACTAAAGAGTATAATAGTTAAATATTTAAATTGATAAGTATTATGTGTTTGCCCTAGTGGCGATAAAAAGTTGATATTTTTTACCATTGATTTCCAACTGTGTTCTGTGTTTTGATGACGGAAGCTTTATTTTCGGAAATAGATATATTGTTTAATGGAGATAAGATTTTAGCTGCACGGTTTTGAAACACTGACCCTTATTACCAGTAAAGTATCAAAAGGCCGGATATTAAATTATTAGTAATATTTTTCCGTTAGAATTTAGTTTGGCTGTAGTTAATTTAATTTTTTATAAATATAAAATCGATATATGCCAATGAACGTTAAAATGCAGTTATTTCTTAGCTAATAAGATGCACTATTGATGTCATTATGTATGATAATTACATGAACTACTTCATGTGTTTTCTGGCGTATAAATCCTCGATTGAGAGTGTTAGTCATTTATCATTTACACTACCATTTTAATATGTATGAAATATTTATGCATTTTTATAAAGCAGCGCTTACGCTAATAATTACGAATTGCCAATTATCGACATAATCATAATTAGCAACTTTATTTGTAATAATTAATGTTTAATTGTCACAAACAATTTCATGTTTTTGACTGCTTCGTTTATGGTGTATCTGAATTATGAGTTAATTATAGCGAAAGTGACAGATACAGACTGTACAAAAGGCACTGCAGACCAGTGTACAGGTATTGAACATGCAGAATGTAATAATGCTGCAACTAGTGCTTAATGTAAATGTTCTAATGGCTATGCAGCGGATAGAAAGACTGGCACTTCTTGTTTTAAAAGTAAGTAAAATTTAAAATCCCAACTTGTTTAAAAACCTATACTCTAATGCATGTTTATCACCAATTAATAAAGTTTGTACCGTTATCAGAAATGAACAACAACTACATTTTACATATTGCATGTATATGATTTACAAGTAATAAATGTAATCATAGTAATATTCTGAAGGTGAACCATTTAATTTTTATTGTATCACAATAAAACTCACACAACTGTAAACGAAAAAAATATTATTTTAAAAGGCGTTCTAGTTGTTGAACATATATATTTATGAACTGAGTCTGCTTACGATACTCTTAAAATGCCAGTTTTCAAGATTTTAATTACGTATTTAAAGCTGTTAGCAGCATAACTTGTACAGCGGATGGAAAAGAATGTGATGTCATTAAAAACTCACATTGTGTGTCCACAAAGTGCCAATGCGACGATGGCTTTGCAATGAATGTTGATATTTGTGCGGCAGAAAGTTCAGGTAAAGATAATATTTGTAATAAATGTGTATATGTGGAAAATGACGGCATGATTGTCAAATGTCATAATATTATATCAGATTCTTTCGTGAATCTCTTATTTATGCTATATTTGAGTGCACTATAGATTAAAAAAAGATAGACCGGCTTAGGTTTAGTATAATTCTACAAATAGAGTTGACCAGTTTCTGTGACTTTGTGTCTTTGGGTCATTTTTCTACCCTGCAAAGTGTTAAGTATTTCTTGGTGTCTACCAAATTATATGAAAGTACCATATTTGCATTTTTAGACAATTCATATTAAAGTCAAATGCTTCTTTAATGCACAATACAGATTAAATTTCAAGTAAGCGAAGACAGATTATGGTGTTGCTTGTTTAATTGATTAAAAACAACAACAAAAACAACAACAACAAAACTTATTATAGAAAATAACAACGACAGGTTAAGCATTGTACTTGTTGGTATGGGGTGTATCAAAGTATCGTTGAATACTGGAGCATATAATTTAAAGAGAAGGTCCCTTCACTAGCAGAAATAATGAGAAAGAAAACAAGTCAAATATAACCTAAATAACATCTTAGATAAGGCGTGCTAGATTTAGATGATCACTGACAAAATCGCAAAATTTCCGGACCAAAAATAAGCCTGATATACGGTAACAAAATGAAATATAACGAATGATTTATAATGTCAAGAAAAAGAGAAATAGAAAAAGTAAATGAAAAGGAAATTACGCGGAGAAATGGTTTACAGTATATCAAAACAATCTCACCATCGTAATATCCAACCATGTAGCCTGTAAGCTTTTCGTCATGATAAAATTCTTCATATTTCATACGGAAAAGTTTCTATTTGCCACAGTGGCTTTAAAAATATTCCTCGTTATTCCGGCCAAAAAAGCCTTCACTTGTATCGAAAATATCAACAGGTTTATCAAGTTAAGTTGTTTATGGCTGTTAAAAAGTATTTAATGATGTTTGTTTTCTAGCTCTTTCTCTTCTTCAATTATGAACCGCCTCCGTGGTCGAGGGGTTAGAGTCGATGACTTCTAATCCAGTAACCTCTCTGGCGTGGGTTCGATCCCCGGGAGATGCTTTGGTAGTTTAGCGCGGAGGAAGGTAGTGTAGTACTGGTGTAACTCTCCAGGAACGATGGTTATATGACTGAAATACTGTTGTGTTGGAAAAAGGCGTATAATGAAACAAAGAAACAAACAAATTCATCAATTATATCAATTACAAGGTAAAAGTCATACTGTGTTTAAGTTAAGACCATAAGAAATTGCTTACATACAAAACTTAATGATATTCAATGTTTTTGTTACAGCTATATCTCTTCACTTTGGCAGTTTGACGTTGTTCTTCTTGGTTTCAACTATGGTTCGGCACTTGTTCTGGTAAATTATTGCACGGTATTCTTGATACATCTTTTCATTATACATGTATATATAATACCGATATTATACCGAATTTATCTTCATCCTTTCAGTGTTTATAAAATATTTCTATCATTGAATAGCTATTTTAAGTCGATTATCGTTTCTATTAAAGAATATGAACTGTTTAAATATCTGATGAAAATATCATTGTAGATTGTAAAAAATGCAACGTACCGAAACATGTGCAGTTATCTTTTTCAGATTGTGAGTCAGGAAGATACTTCTTTTGGTGATTTTTTTTTCAAACTTGTGTATCGTGTGTACTTCTTTAGATTTTTGATGTGTATGATGTATAATTAAAATGATTCATTGTTGATCAAGAGAAGAACTGAACTGCTGAACAGTTTTTGTATTAGTTTTATTTTTAGTTTTTTTTCTTTCTTTTTTATTCCTAAAGATTGTTAACCTTACATTTTAAGTTTAAAGTTAATTATGCCTAGTATTCAAATGCAAATTGACATTGAATATGAAATATTAGTCAGTCACCATGAATAAAGATATTATTTTGAAATATTTAGTCTATTTATCATTAAATATACTAATTAAACTCAAATTGACAGCGAAAAAAATGCATTATGTTACTTTAAAGCTCTATATTAAACAAAACATTTTAGTGTTTGTATATTAAAAACATATATATACATGCATATATTAACTGTCTAAATATTCTTTTTTGCTTGTAACATTGAATTAAACTTTTAAAAGCTTCATGTTGACATATACATTTAATTTAACCCCACTGTCAAGTTAAGCATGTTAAATAGAGAAATTTGCTTGCTTTCAATTGGTCATTGCTAATGTAACAGACACAGATAGCACTATTGACATAAATAGAAATTTGTCAATTAATTTTTTTCAATTTAAATAATGATTTGTTAAACATTTTGTAATAAGATTAATTGCATTGAATTTGAAGAAATTGGTTTATTGAAACTACAAATGCTATTCTTTCCTTATCATGGAAATTCTTTAACGATAAGCAGTTGTTGACCAAATAATAATTTATACATATTACTATAATGATCAAGAATTTGTTCAGAAGAAATGTGCGAGTACAACAATAAATAGCAAATATTGTTTTATAAAATACATAAGGATTTAATGCATTACACAGGCTATCATCCAAATCACGATCAAATGTTAATTTAAATGCATGAAACACATTGTACACTCAATAAAATGTTGTTACTGAAAGCATCGATGTTTTATGTTTTCCTTGTATGTACATTTGTCTTACTTTAAATTTATAAATTCCACCTATCATACAATATCTCTGAGAGTACTAACAATACATGCCTTACAATTTGTGTTAAACTGATAGCACGGTGAAATTATAATCAAAATAAGTTATAATCATAAGTGGCGGCATGGCCAAATGGTGCACGCGTCTGACTAGTAATCTAATGATCGTAAGCCGCATGAGTTCTTACCTAGTGAGAAGCAGGTCGTTATTTCCTTAAAACAAGAAACTTTACACTCATTGTTCAGTACTAGTCGGTTCCAGGAACTGATTCGAAAGTGTGTTTATAAGACTTTAGCTTCCTACACAATGGAACTAAAATAAATCCTGCATAACGAAACATGTATATTTTAAGGTCATGTTCTCTGGTCGGTTCCAGGAACTGATTCGAAAGTGTGCCTATAATTAAACGATTATAGCTTCCTACACAATGGAACTAAAATAAATTCTGCATAAAGAAACATGTATATTTTAAGGTCATGGTCACACATGAATTATTCAACGGGTCTTTTGTCAAGTGTCACATGTTAAAACAGCCATAAAATATCCACATCCACTTTTTATCGACTGGAGTTGTGTCTACTTATATCAATAGCGACTTCGCCCGTAGGACCTTAAACCACTTACAAGCAAATATTATACATGAGCTTGCTAAATATTAAATTTGAATTAGTTAAAATGTAACTAAATCTACCCGGAAACTATTTTTCAAATTTTCAGTATCAATGACATTGACCTATAAGTAGACCAATTAAAAGGTGGTCACAAGTAAGATATCAAAGAAAAATATCGAAGAAAGATATCAACATTAGTTAATAAATTGCCTAAATTGGTGAAAATATGTTATGTTTGACAGTTACTATAACCCGCAAACTTCATTCTCTGATCAACTGACTTTGATATTTGCCATGACCCCCAGGAAACTAAAGAAAATTCCAAACAAGGTCCAAATATTAGCTTGTTTATTACACAGTTTGTTTATATCAACTCCGTGCTTCTAATTTTAGTAACATTAAAAGACCAAGTTAAAGGAATATGTCGGTAATTACTGAATAATATTGATCGCTAACCATTTTTATGCTTTAGTTATAGTTACCTTGGCTTAAGGATGACATTCAGCGAGTCTTGGAATGTTTTTAGTTTGATTACCTAACGTTGTTTCGATCAGATCAAAATGATCATTCGCTCATCTGATAACCAGTTTTCAAAATTGATAAATTTTAATACATATCGTTATTATTTATTTACTTAATTTAATGAAGACTTAGGACTTTGTTTATGTACAAAAGAACATTGATGAGTTTGTTCATAGTAAAACAAGTTAGTATTCTTACAAAAGCTAATTATTTATATATGGCGATGAATTCTTTCGTTTCTGATTTAGCAACATTTAACAGTGAAAGTAGAAAATTTATCTCAATATCTCATGCAATTGTATAATTTATACGTTATCTTTCCCGTCAAATTATAAGATCTTTTTAAATCCAGTGGTTTTCTTTTCCGTATTCAAAAGGTATAAACGAATATCGAATACGTGTACCATTAACATGGTCAATGCATTTATATGATGTTGCTGTCAAGTTGACTATGATTTAAAACATAAAGCATGACAAAAAAAGCCTAAAACTATAATAAAATACCTTCGTTTTGTAAAGAAAATTAAATGTTCATAACTTCTGAAGGATATTTGTGGAAATTTACATGAGACATGCGGTTAATTGAATATTTTTTCGAAGTATTATATATAAATAATTAACTAATTTCGGCTCAATGTTAAGTTATTTTGATATTCTACCAGTTTATTAGAAATTTTTTGTTAGATTGGCACAATATCATTTTGATGCATTTGACTGAAGTATATATAAAGAATAAGGAAGAGCCCTTGGAAACGATGATGCATATTGTAAATAAAGAAATTAATTACATCTGAACAAAATAATTCCTTACTTTAACTTTCTTTATAGATCAATTTCGCCTAGATAAGGAAATATCCTTTCCAAGTTTTTACCATTTTGTTTGAGATAATTTGTCTATGGAAATATGTGTGTGTTTCATGTGATTTTGGTATTGAACTTTAGAAATAAAGCGTACATTTTTGTTTATTATATACTTATAAATGTAATAATGAGAAATATTGATAAAATGAAATGCGTATGTCCGTTTTCTATATTTTCACTTTAGATAAATTACTAAAACAATCTATTCAATTAAAATAACAATTCGATGCAAGATATTTTTGTACAAGAACGAGGTGCCCCTTTAACTATTTTCCGGCACCGTTCTTTAACACATAATATGTATCAATAGATGCTTATTAGCCTTATAGCAGCTTTATTAAGTTGGAAAATAGAATAGACAATATAGACAATGATGAAAAAGATATTTCGTTAATCTGGATTTTCATTTGATTGAGACAGCCATGGTCTTACAGCAGGATGATAGCTCCGTTCAAAATAATGAGACTGAAAAGGTAGTTCTTCCGATTGAGCGATATGTCAACAACACTATCAATGTCAAAAATCCGCCTTTTGTTACTTGTAACAAAACATTTGCTGATGAATTTCTAGCAGATGGCTTTAATAACAAACTAGTCTAAGAGTAAAAAGTAACATTAATTTGTTCTAGGAGTTCTTGATATACGTGGGTGAAAACAGGCCAATTCTTGAAGTCCCGGCTGAGCAATCTGCATATGTGAGTAACTTTATTTATGCAGTTAGAAAAACGTTGGAAAGGAGTACGAGCCAAACTCTCTCATTACTTAGTTCCAGAGTACTCAAAGATAATTATCTTAATGTAAAGCAGTATGGTTTCTCCCTATACAAAGATCAAATTTTTCAAATGTATAAGCAGGTGACAAAGCACTTAAATTCACAAGGAAAAGGCAACAGCCCAAATGCTGCTGCTGCTACTACTGCTGCTATAATATCTAAAAATATAGAGAAATTCTATGAAGCAAACCAGCTCCTAGAGCTCTTCAAAATTCTATGTGGTATATTTGAATTTTTTTTTCTTCTTGGAATGACGACTGGCACACAGGTTCATTCTCCTTAAATTGTTGGAGAGATATTAAATTGTTGTGTGATGGCTCCGAATATCTTGTGTTCAGTCAGGAGCGCCAAACAAAAACAACTAGGACTGGAGCTGATCCTCGTGACACTTGAAAAATTCTTGAAAAGCATACACGGTGTCCAGTGGCTTTATATAAGCAATTTACTGATAGGCGTCCCGAAGCAATGTTGAAACTCTCCATTCTTCTTAACTGTAGTGTCCAACCATCCTGAAAATTGAAAACCATGATAAAAGAAATCTGCTATGGGTAAAAACAAACTCTACAGCATTAAGAAGGACTTGAGGCACGTAGGAAACATAGGTAAGCCAAATTAAATACCATACAGGCAAGTAATGGAAAAAAATACATTTAAACATTTTATAAGAAAAAAACATATATTGCAAAACCAGTTGTTTGAAGTCATAATTCCTACTGGTCGGGCAATGCATTATTTTTTTCAATGATACTTATTGATATCGAGAACAAATAGTAAATAAAGTTTGGCCAAACCGTCATGTGTTTTTGGTTCGGTAATACAATAACATTGTATTACAAAACCAGTTTTTTGGAACCAGGCCTCCTTCTGATCGGATAATGCATTAATTGCCGCCATATATATTTTTTTGATATCGAATAAAAAAATGTAAAGAAAATGTGTGTTTTCGATTCCGAAAAAAACAAAATATTTTAAAAAGATATAAGAATTTGCATGTTGGAAAATGTACCTGAAAAATGGACCAGAAGAAGTCACCATGCATTATTTGTGCATTTTGCTCCAGAAGAGCAGAACTTAAGTAAACTCATTCTTACATATGAGGGGTGAAACTATATTATAAATATGAAATTTGCAAACACGCTTTAACTGAGTATGTTAATGGGTGATAATGTAAACGATCAGTGCAACATCCCTCACGCCCCTAGCACCGGCCTATGCGGTATACAATCTGCATCACTTACGTGCTGGAATCAATAATCCAGAAAAAAGAACCAAAATATAACAACACTGGCAAGGATTGACAGCTGTTACACGGCACCAGTTTTTGCGAAATATAAAAATGATAAAAGTTTACGGAAAATTGTGTGGATAAAATTGATCGGCATTTTTTTACTGGACATTTGTATTGAAAAAATACAATGTACGAGGTATGATCACAAAGTTCTCGACCCGATAAACTTCTAGCCACTACACTGACATTTACAAACGATAAGCCGATACCGATATCTAATTGAAGATTACTGACCGAGCTACACACGGATTTAAACTGATTAAGTAACATAAGACACACTTTGTTCAGTGTTGGGGTGTGTCATTTAGACCAAATAAAGAAAATTAAAATCAGAGCCGTCATTAAGTATCTCTGTAAGAAAGCGATGTCCCCCAAGGAAATCCATGAAGACTTCATGGATATACTTGGGAAGGAGTCCTTTTCCTATAGCACTGTGAAAAAATGGGCTGCTGAATTGAAGAGGGACAGGGAAAGCATTGGAGATGATGAGTGGCTTGGACGGCCAAAAGAGGCCACCAATGTTGACACTGCCGAAGCTCTGCCCGATGTAGTCATGTGCGACAGAAGGTGAGACCGATGAAGCATTGCTAGGTGAGTGGGTATTAGCTTTGGTTCAGTTCAGGCAATTCTGACTGATGTCTATGACATGTCAAAGCTTTCCGCTAAATGGGTCTCTAGACAGTTGACTGTCGACCAGAAACGAACCAGACTTGACATTTTAAGATATCTTTTGTCTCACTACGAGAATAAACCTGATTTTATCTACCGGATCGTAACTCAGGATGAAACATGGATCCATCACTTCGATCCAGAATCTAAAAATACAGAGCATGCAGTGGAAGCACCATGGCTCACCCAGACCAGACGAAATTTTAGAGGGTGCCATCAACAGAAGATGATGGCTTCAATTGTTTTGGGATAGTCAGGGGATAATCATAATTGACTATCTTGAGAAAGGTCGTATTGTGCAGACGAATTGATACGTCTGTGTCAAGACATCGCGCTTAAATGCACGATAATGCGCAAGCTCACACATCCCAAGTTGTGATGGCTGCTGCAACTGACTGTAGCTTTCAAATTCTACCCGATCCCCCATATTCTCCGGATTTGGCCCCCCTCTAACTGTTTCCGAAACTGAAAATCAAGCTTCGTGGTAGTTGTTTTAGAAGCAATGAAGGTGTCATGGAGGCGGGCAATGAGTTCTTTGAGGAACAAAAGAGTTCTATTTTGAAGGGTAAAACAAGTTGGAGCACAGGGGGGTAAAGTGTAATGATGACGAAGGCGATTATATCGAAAAGTAAGACCATTAGTTGGGTTCTCTGACTACCGGAAGGCCAATAACATTTTGATCAATACTAGTATATTGCTGTAAATGTTGGAAATGTTAATCACTACTTGTTTAAACTTGTATTATTTGGACATCGTTCTTGTATAATAAAAAAGTATATTTTTCCTTTCCAGTTCATTATAATTTTAAGTAAAATGTTCTAAGATCGTATATTTGCATAATATCATTAGAATTATTCTTTGAATTCTGAGGTACATGTGTACTTATAAACGTATTCAAGTTCAATATATATTTTCTTAATTTCCCATACTATGCCTCATAGGTAATCTTATAAACAAAAGTTTACGATACTTAACGCTATTGGATACAGGGTGGTGGTACAAGGGTACATTAATTAGGCTATTTAACTGATTAAATGATTAACGATACTGTTATTTTTTAATATGTTGACTTTTTTAAAACCTTATCTTGAACTTTTGGTCAGATTGCATTTGGTGTTTGCACGTTCTGTTCATAAATGTCCGATTGATATTGAGGCATTATATTTCCTGAATACTGCGCCGGTCACATAACAAAATGTATAGGAATATGATAGTCTGGATTACCTGCCATTTTCTCTCCGTTCAATAGTACTAACGGGATCCAAACTTCTCACAGCGGTTACGTTACGCTTTGCTACTTTAACCTGAACTGAACAGGGGAAGTAACCGCTGCGGGAGTTTGAACGGGATCCAGACTGTCAAACTCTAAAATATTCTTTACTTTTTTTCACCAACTTCCGGTTAAGTTGCAGAAACATCGAGGCTGGGAAGACGTAAGCTAACTGTCTTCGATCCCAGATTGATGGTATATAAGATAATCGTATCGAATTATTCAGAGATTAATACATTAACACATACTATTATATTGTCACATATATCGGCATGCATAATGAACATACAAAAAAGCAAATAAAAGTATAATTATAAAACCAAGCAATATGTTTTATGGTACCATAGGATACCCTATGAAGCTTAAAGCTTATTTTCAATGGGGTCCTTTTACTGTAATATTATCACACTAACAATAATAATGAATGAATTATTAAGAAGGTAAAATATATGAAAAGTCTGGCAAACATTGTACAACGATCAGGACACCTTTTTTTTGGTATAAACAGACAAATACATTGTACACAAACAAACTGAAATAAATTTCGTATAAACCCAGCAAACATTTCAAATAGGACCGATGTCGCCCCGATATCATTTGCAATGTAGGCCCGATATCGGCATCCCATGTCGAATCGACGTCGGATGTGCAACCCGGCTCAAAGTCGGGCCGTTCATCTCCTTTTTTTAATAAAAAGAAGTATTCATACCGGTACATGAATAAAACTTTGTCAAGTTTAACTTTAAATACCGCTTCATTTGAAACTACGTTTTAATTTATATATTTTATTCGTTATTACGAACCGTAGCAAGCTTCAAATTACATCCGATTTGAGTCATGGTAAAACGAAGTTAAAATAAAGTCAGTGTAAAATTGCAGCGCATGTGTCGCAATTGTACCTATTTTGTAAGTGTTAAACAATTAAGGTGAACTGAGAAGTGTAAATCAAAGGTTCGGAGTGGAAATAAAATATCTCATTTGATATTTAAAGGAATGCACATGTAAGAAGGTATGTATCGAAAATAAAGTCATAATTGTTCATTAATATTCAAAAGCAATTCGGTTTGAAATAGTTTTGTCCAAAGTTATACGTTTGTCTCAGTGAAGGTTTGAAATACAAGATTTAAGTTATTTGACAAAAACTAAAGACCGATGTTATTATGTTGTATAAACATGTATTGTGGAATATTGACCTCTCTATTAAAACTTCATGATTTGACATAAATAGCGGGCACTTCCTATATAATTCATAACATTTCATGTTTGGAATCATAGGTGTTCGGCGCGTTGATTGGTCACTATCCCCAGGCCCCCCTTACCCACTCTACAACCCTCCTACCTCTCAAAACCATGTAAACTGCAGTATTTTTCAATTGAAACATGTTTTAATATTTGGCATATGCTTTTAATTCAATTACTTTCATTTCCCACTAAAAGTGATATATATATATATAGTAGAGGTAACTACTCGCAGCTCATTTTTTTCAGCACTCATCTTGATATGAACTCCAACCCATTTATTCCAAACGTTTTCAAAACAGTCCTGCTTCAATGTACTCAACACTCGCAGAGTTGAGTTTCCTGACGTAGTTCACTGAAGTTTTCGAACCTGTGACCCCGTAATTGTGATTTCAAATAAGGAAACACTGCAAAGTCTTAGGGCGTACGGAAGTCTCTGAAAACCTATCACATCAAGTTCAATCAAAGTCTCCTGAGATTTATGGCAAGGTGCATTATCTTGATAATATCCATGTTGTCAATTAACGCTGGACGCTTCTTCAACTTAACACAGTATTCAATGACATTGCGTTACATGCCGCATTGTCATCTGACGTCGCCATTTTGGGAAATATTCAAAACAGCACTGCTGTTACATATTATGCTAAAGACTTTTTTCAAATTAACGTTACATAAACGTCTGTTGGTGATATGACGTAATAGTGAATGACGTAATTCCACATGAATGTATTTCCCATAATTATTATTATGCTAGAAGTTAAAGGCATTATTTAAAGAAGCATGCTCTCAACACTGACATATATTCTATCGTGCTCCGGGTATGGTGTACTGTTAAATATAAAACCCTGATAAAAAGGGTTTACCTTATGCCCTGTCCTGTTTTTGTTTGGGGTCCTCCTGGGCTCCTTGCCACTGACGCTTGTTACTGGGTCGGGTGGGGCGCGGCGTTCATTGAACGCGGCCTTTCCTTGTCGATCTTGTTTATCATATTTTTTACTAATATATTAATATATATCATATTTTTTACTAATATATTGACTACTGACTTTAAGTAGGTGAATTAACAAATGACCAAGGAAGATATCTGGTAAATTTATTAAGTTATGACGTCAGGTTGAAGAGAAAATAATGTAGTCTACGACATTTTGGGACAACCCTCGTAAAAATGATAAAATTATTTGTAATAACTGTTCAATCAAAACATCATATAAAACTATAACGAACCGGTTTTCCGAAATGTAAGATTCCAAATCATAATGCAAGTAATGGTTCTGCAGAGTGATCTCCTCTTTAATTTTGTACGGAGTATTTTCATTGGTCTAAGGTTTTCCACACGAACAATGAAAATACTCCATACATATGCATCCGTTTAAACATGTGTACTTTCATTTTGGATGGAGAATTTGACAAATCAGAAAAAAAAACCGGTTCGTTATAGTTTTATATGATGTTTTGCTTGAACAGTTATTACAAATAATAATATAATTTTATCATATCATCATTCCGGGATTCGATAATGCTTCACAACTGTTTAAGTCAGTTCCCTTTGCGTTGTGGATAATGCCAGTTGCTGTAATACTCATATGATGTTGTATTTTTGTTGTGATATCTTAACTATAGTGTAAAGATTGTATACATATATATATGTATACATATTGTGATACATGTATCGATACAATTCAGAAATGCAATTGTTCGAGAACCTCCTTTTTATATGCCCGAAAGAATTTCGGGCATACTACTAGTATTATGTTATACCCCTGGCGTCCGTCCATATGTCTGTATATCCGTCCGGCCGTCCGTCTGTCCATTAGCAATTTGGTTTCCGGAGCATAACTTAATTTCCATTTGGCCCACAATATTCAAACTTCATAGGATTATTGTCCATTTTGGGTAAAATACCCCTATTGATTTTGGGGTCACAATGTCACTATCACCTTAAAACTGAAAACAGTTTGCGGAGCATAACTTAAGTTTAAAACTAACTGTAACAAGACATGTAATAGAAAGAGCACCGAAACACGAGGCTATCTGATTTGTACGAGGGGGCGTAGCCCCCGAGTATAAATCAGATTGCCGAGTGTTTTGGTGCTCTTTCTCTTTTGTATCATAGTCAAACATAAAAGCACGTTCCCTGTATCACAATATGAAACCCCGGCAAAAATGAACCAATGAACGAACATCTGGATATGACATTTCTGTCGCTTTCCCTTTCTCTGCCGTCACAATATGTAAACCCCAGCAAAAATGAGCCAATCAATGGGCATGCTCTGGAGTGCGGGTAACTAATACCCGCACTCCAGTTAACGCACTGTGCATGTACATGTATACGATTTAACCCTGACACATTTTCAACAGAAAGGTCTCCAAACTATGATACAAGTAATAGAAAGAGCACAGAAACACGAGGCTATCTGATTTGTACGAGGGGGCGTAGCCCCCGAGTATTAATCAGATTGCCGAGTGTTTTGGTGTTCTTTCTCTTTTGTATCATAGTCAAACATAAAAGCACGTTCCCTGTTGTCACAATATGAAACCCCGGCAAAAATGAACCAATGAACGAACATCTGAATATGACATTTCTGTCGCTTTCCCTTTCTCTGCCGTCACATTATGTAAACCCCAGCAAAAATGAGCCAATCAATGGGCATGCTCTGGAGTGCGGGTAACTAATACCCGCACTCCAGTTAACGCACTGTGCATGTATATGTATACGATTTAACCCTGACACATTTTCAACAGAAAGGTCTCCGAACTATGATACAAATAACATTTACCCATTTTTTACATATATCTCACTATCTAAGCAACTTTAAAAAATTAAAGAACCCGAAAAAATAGCCCTTGAAGAGAAATGATTTATCATAAAGGTATATAACATATATGACTTCTATACAATATTGATTCACTATAATTGTACAATTGCCGAATCGTCAAAGAAGCAAATGATGACTCAGCTATGTTGCCAATTTGTATCTTTTTAAAAACTATAAGAGGAATTAAAAACAAACAACATAAAAATGATTTTTTTGACATAAATAAAAAGCATTTTTAGACAGAATGGACATAATTGAAGAATAGATATTTTTTGTATTTGGAATGCACAATACAGTTCACTTCCCTCGTACCTTTAGAATCAATAGATATATTATGAATAATTTGCACTGGTAGACTAATGGATTGTATGCAGTGCCATATTTGAATGCTCTAAACCATAAAAGAAAAATATTACCAAAATGTGCACAAAAGCGATGAAATTGTTATCACTTTTTAAAGATAAATCAAATTGTTTTTGTTATTTTATGGTTTTTAATGCGTTTTAAACTCTTTCTTAATCATAAATATGTGTTACCAATTTAATTAACTTACAATTATATGAAAAACATCGACAAACACATTGCATTAAATAATTGTAAAGTCTAGTTCATTTACAGCTGTATGTTTATTTTGAGAAATGCACAAATTATCGTTGAAAACTTATTAACTTTAAGTAAAGTAAATTTTAAGGAAGTAAACGCGTTAAGATGGTAACATTGAAAAACGTATTTGTGTTTATGTCGTTTCGCTTCAGTTATTTAGTTTTGTTTGATAAAGTGTTGACCTCGTAAGTGCATTTTTGTGTGTCAAATTTTGTTACAGGCTGTAAAGTCACTTTTTAATACATTTTTTTTTGTACATTTTGTATAACAACTGCAACAGGGGGGAAATTACAAATAAGCTTTTTACGGGTTACTAGAAGTAATAAGTTAGATCAAGTTAGTTTAGTTCATACAAATTGATTTTAGTTAGATTGTGCTGGATGCTATAAGCGTATAAAACGCTCTCGAAATCGTTCATAGAACCATCCAGTTTTAAGCAACTAAAGTTTCTTGCCCAAGGGAACAACGGCTTGCCCCTGACTGTCCGAACCCACACGGGCAGCAATCCTTAGCTTACTAGTCCGACGAGTTGATCACTCGGGCACTTTTGGTTAAAGTTGATAACGTTCTTATACAACGTGTTTTTTGACATACACAAAGACATTCATACAGACATAAAAAACAAATTTAGTGTCTATAAATTTCTGGTTTGATATAGAAAGTTTACCATAAGTTTGTAAACATCTACGTTTATTTACAATTATATAGTCTAGTTGTAAACAGACAGTAGGCTATTACATGATTGCGCGAGTGATTAAATTCAAGTGGCTAACTATATTATTTATGGATACAAATATATATATGCATAGAAAAATACCGGATCCACTTGAGATACGTAATTAAAGGGCCTGTTATCAAGTACTTTTATTTTTATCTGTCACGGATTTTACTTGGCAGGATCCTGCAAGAATACTAGCGAAATTCACGCGGGTCAAATGCATATTGCATACAAATAACAATACACATTTTATACATTTAATGAAAGATATACAAAATTAAAACAAACAGACAAAAAAGCTTCCTTCTTGGTCATAAAGAAGGGGCAAAAAGACCTTTGACGCTGAGAATCACGTCTTCTTTAACTCCACATGTCTATCTTTCCTTTACCTTACTACGATTTTTTGGAGCAACTGTTTGAATTTGAAAGTAGATTTGTGTAATGGACTCAATAAGCGGATCTTTATCCTTTATAATCTTTTCTTCCTAATAGTCTTTTTTTCAGACATTGTTAATAAGCTATTACACCCCGTCTGATTCTCGTTTCATCCACACAACTGCGCCAACTATCTTGCAGTCTGTGATCAAAATCACGAAATTTCCTTGGAAGTTCTAGTATAACACCAACGCTCGCAACCATCAGCACTTGGAACGATCCCTCTAAATTAATTAACTCATGCGATGTTTCTAGGTGTCACGTGCATTCCAATGCAGGGCCATTGCGTAACGTTGGTGTTGACGTCTCAATGTTTGTTAACTAAATTCCTTTTTCGGTTATCAGTTTGCTTACTTTCTAATAAAATGAAAATATCATACACATGTCACAAATCATGAATAAACGTCAAATGAAATTCAAATAACGTAATATTTAAATAAAAGTAAAGACGTGCTCATCGTGAGATCGTTAAATGTTATAAAAGTTCTTTCCTTAAGGAAAACACCTCCACAATGTCAATATTTTGACTGAATCTACACAAAAAGGTACAATGGAACGTTTCTTCTCGAAACTTTTGAACAGCCCTCGTTCGCACATATAAACATAGTGATTAAACGCAAGATTGTCTTCTAACATCGTTATTTTTATGTGATTTTATTTCCTTCAGACTGTTTAAGATGTCTGTACCAATCCTTGTTCGTGTTCTGTTTGCAGGTATGTAACGTTTTCTATTTCTTTTGAATCAATTTTAAAAGTTCTTTCTAGGTTGTGTAGATTAATTCAATAGATGTTTCCACAGGATACCCTGATTCGTTACCATAAACATTTTTTCAGTACAAGTTTGATACACTAAATCTAATATATTGAACTTTTTATGTAAAGCTAATGTAATTACATTCTTTCAAATGTACATCTTATGTTACTCCGGAGCAAAAAGATACTTGTGTGTGTGTGTGTTGACTGTAGGGTCGAATTAAGGACACCCCGCAAGGCAATTCGATATAAACAGATATAATTGTTGTATCAGTTAAATATGTTAAAACTATTTTATGTTAAGATTAGTGTATTTCTTACACATAGCGTTTCTTGTCATTTTAGGTAAGATTTATATATATATTAAGAAGATATTATCTAATATCATTTTTATGTTTTCAATATCTAAATGAGTCATGAAAACCGAATTGCACCTAAAAGGCACATTCAGAAACAAATACTTTTTTAATTCTTCAGAAAGGGCAAACATATATTTTATAACATGTATAATGTTTAAATAATGGTTTTATAGAATGTTAGATGATAATTAACTACAAAAAGTATCAATAAATGTGAAATAATGTGCCATAAAAGTAGCGAAATGTAAACAAAGTAGTACATGTACTTTGACTCTCATACAAAATACTTATGCACTATAACTTTATACGTATTGCTAAAGAGCAACGGATGAAAAAGATGGTGCAGAAATTGGTCAATGACTAACATTTTGGATATAATAAAGTACAATAAAATTACAAAGTTTTTAAGAAATAAAATCAAAATATTTTCAGATGCAAAATAGGCCTTTAAATAATCGTACACGTTTGCTTATCTGAGGTTCAATTATATTGCTCCAACAATGTGTGAACTTATATTACACATATGAAACAATCGCATCTTAATTAATATTCAAAGTTTGACTATGTGTATAGAGTGCCTTTATATGATAACTTGAGCCTCATATTTTACAATATTTTCATTTGATAGCAAATATAAGAAATTCTCATTATCAATCTGTCATTAGTTTTGCATATGTCGATATAAAGCGTCTCTCTTATTTACGAATGAATTGGACATTTAACAAGGACATTGCAGCTCTTCTTTAGTGGTTTAATCAAAATATACGGTCACCGTGTTTCTACTCAGATGCCCGTTTGTGCCGGAAATAATGCAAGGATCGGGTGGCACCTGAGGTCTTCCTCCACCAGTAAAGCTGGAGCGTATACTGTATCGGTATGACGTAAAAACTAAAGAAACAAACAAACAAGATATATTTTATCATATAAATGCTCATTTTCAAAGAAAGCATGCCAATAAATTTGATAAAACTTATTTAAGAATATAACAGGCTTTCCAAGCTATTCCAGTGATACAAACAAACTTTTAAAGCTAAAGCTTTGAAAAATAAGCCCTACAGATTGACTTATCTATTGTGACCAGTAGTGCACCGTCAACTAAAAGTTAATATTTAAAAGCTTGTCACGGGGCGGGGTGATGGGTAAGCTTTGAAAAACATACACTTGCCGAGCTCCGGATAAAATCTTGTGTAGACCAATCCACATTTAGTAACATGTCTCTGTATTTCGTATTTATCATTGCAGAACAGAATAGTTCATTTAGGTAGGATGATCGATTACATTTATTCACCACAAATTAATACCAGAAGCGTTTGACTCCCTTTAAATGATACTGTATTTATAATTTTAGTGTTTGCTGTTATTCAACCGACAACAGGACAGAACACACCAACCTGGAACACAGGAACAACATTCACTAAGACGTCTTCAGATTGTCCAGAAATTACTGACTTGTCTGCAACGTCACAGTCTGGCGACACTGTTGTATACTCGTTAGTTTTTATTCTGTTGAAGATTGTTAACAGCTTAACCGGTTCTTGGGTGCGAGGGCGATGTTATATCTTTTGCTATCTCTCACAGACATACTCTGTTTAACCGAGTCTGCAATCTTCACCTTTTGTAAGGGGCGTCCGTGGCCGAGTGGTTAAGGTCATTGACTTCAAGCCACTTGCCCCTCACCACTGTGGGTTCGAATCCCGACAGAAAATTTGGATTCTTTCATGTGAGGAAGCTATCCAGCTAGCCTAAAGAACATCGGTGGTTCTATTCAGGTACCCGTTCGTGCCTTAAATTATGCACGGAAGGCACCTGAGGTCTTCTTCAACCAATAAAGCTAGAAATTTGCGATATGACCTATAGTGTGTCGATGTGACGTAAATTACAAACAAATTCACATTTTGTACTCATGTTCACATTACTCTTGAGATATTTCTCTATTTACAGTTTTTTTAATCAAAATATGAGGCTTACACTTTCTATTTGTTAATGGCAAATAATGCAATAGCTGTATGATTTACTTATATTGTTAAATGTACATGATGCATATATAAGCTGCGACCCATATTTCATATTGGTGATTTATTAAGTGAATGTATAGTGTTTCCTTCTTCCTTTTTATCATTATAACTTTGCACATCCAATTATGAATAAGGCAATTAGTGATAAGTCAATAACATTTAACTTAATGCTCATTACCAATTTAATTAAATGTTAATACACGGCTACTGTATCCCGATTGTTTTATTAAACCGGCCACTATATGGAAACGAAAGTCCTTTAAGTTTTACGAAACAAGCGGAAACACTCCTTTTAACAATGTAAATATCGCTGAGGATGGATAAAACATGATATTGAACAATGTTTACCATTAAAACTTTAAAATTGATTGAATAACAAAGTATATTTATGTAAACCAGTATGCCACGGCACTTTTGTTTGGTTGGTTGTTCGACTTTTTTAATTCTTTTCTTCATTTTTGTCGTTTAAATAATGGAACGACTATGTGTAATTATATTTTCCTTTTTGTTATATTACCTTTACAGTGTAGAGTCTCAAACCCCGAATGCCGGATTTACTATCGGAGTGAACTTTGCTTCTGATCCAATTCTTACGTGTGTGGCTAGTTCCGTATCCCAATCCTCGTATGTTGTAGTTGTAAGGTATGTAATGTTTACAAAATTATTTAATTACACCAATTCGCGAAATCTCTATAAAATTGAACTGAAATTTAGCAAATATAGAGAAAATTCGATCCTTGCGAAAAAACCTGATACACGGTGTATGTATGTTTCTAAAACTTGTATTTTCTTAACGCATACATAGAAAGACATTCTCTCTATTTCAACCCTTAATATCTTTAGAACGTTCGATTCTGGTTCTTTGTACATGATTTTGGCATTTTATACACAGAATCAAATCACACTATTACAAAATAACGGTCTGGGAAATACGAGATAAAAATATTTAACACGACGTTTATTCAGTACTTTGTATAACCGAGACAAACCTTTTCGAAAGGACAAGAACATTTTTGTGACACTTTTCAGCTATCAATATTGAATGTTTATACATTGCATATTTTACAGAGCAAAGTATCAGTCAGATCCGGGCGATTCAGATTTAACCATTACTATCACATTTACAGATCAATCACACGGTAAAACATTTTAAAAATACCTTATTCTTCAAAAATTCGTTTTAAGAATGGCTGTTTTATGTTTGAGATATGTCATAGACAAATATCTTTCTAAAGTTAGTAACTGTTCCAAATATTATACTATGAATCAGATTTATGTGTACTTTTCCATCTGTGATATTTTTCCTTTCCACAATAGTCGCACAAAGTAAGTTTCTTAAAATAATTTCAATGGGAAAATTTCTTAGTGGTTAGTGGTTAAGGTGTCTGCCTCTCAACTCAGTTATCATGGGCTCGAATCCTAATCGGATCACGACCATGTTTTTCATATGACACCAATACTGGTTGAATGAATATGTTATAACCAATCTTTCAAACTTGTGACCAATATAACGGTTCAAAAAAGCTCTGATACCAACGTTTGTAATATACTTATATACCTTCTGAGATGAGTGTATTAAATGAGTGTGTTGCTAATAATTATACAATTGCGTTTGTTGCTTAATAGAGAATAACATGCTACTGTCTTTTGATATCAATTTTATCAGGCTCGGCTGATATGGGCTAGAAAGGGCTTGTCGAGCCCTTTCTGCCCATATCAGTTGAGCCTGATAAAATTGATATCATAAGACAGTTGCATGTTTTTCTATTTATCATGTAACACATAAAACTGTCAAAATAACAAAATAGTCAACTTTAAATAGCAAAAATTTCGTAAAAAAGGGTATTTTTGTTCAAAGAAATAATTCTTGAAAACAAATTCATCCGCCCCTGAAAGAATTTGTAAATGGCGGCCACTTTTCTTTCGCCTCGGATAAAATTAAAAGAAACAACAGAATGTAGGCCTAACACGATAAAAATAATTACCTTTAATTTAAACATCGATTCAAAAAATCCCTTAGAATCACATAAACTTTACTGCACTTTTTGTCTTGAATTGTCAAATTATTTCAATATTTAACACAAGTCAAATCGGCAATCAAACACAAGCTACACAAACATGCGTCATGCGTGGACGGTAACTTGCACTTTCCAATACCGTCCATGAACAGGCTCAATCAAACCGAGCCTGCAACATTTTCAATTTTGCCGTGTTGGGCTTTCTTTAGGGATTCTGTATTTATCTATTTATTTTTTAAACGAAACAATTTGTTCACTTATTTAATAATAATCTGGCAAAATAAAGTAAACATTTACAAGTTCTCAAAGAAAATCGTCTAGCCTGTTTGGTATGATTACATGTATAGTATGACCTGAACATTGATGATGTCATTTGCAATATAAATTATGACGTCACTTCATTTAGTTCGTGTTAAAACTATTCGCTATCTAATTTAGTCGTAATTGAAATTGAAACAATAAATAAATAAATATCGCATCTTGATTCAAGGCTTGTATGGGTATGAGATTACATTGTAGAATTTACATGCTGATGAAAATGAGAATATAAGCAATTGAAAAAAAGTCCGTTAAAAATGGGCTGGGCTTATTTTTGATATCAGGTTACTGACCTGATATCAAAAATAATTATCAGGCAAATGTTATCGGGCATTTACCATAGCAGTTGCATGAAAAATTTAGATATTTTGTGTTTGTTTGGTTATTATTAAGATGTTTGTGTTTGTTACTTACTATTTTACATATTTGAGTTTGTTTCTTATAAGATATTTTTAAGTTTTTGTTGTTGTTGTTAATATATTATTAATACATTTGAGTTTGTTTTAATAATATACTTATGCTTGGTTTTGCTTATTATGAGATATGTGTTTGATACCTTTAATAAGATAATTTGTGTTTGTTGCTGAATATATTTGAGTTTATTTTTTATAAGATATCTGCAGTTGTTGCTTATTATGAGATGTTTGTCTTTTTTACTTTTTATAAGTCATTTGTGTTTGTAACTTATAACGAGATATTTGTGTTTTGATTTTTTTATTATTGAAAATTAGCAACAGGACCGATATGGAACACTGGTACCTCGCATACATTCGATAAAGCGGTCACAACCTTGTCAGCAACTTCGACAGACAGTTCGACCGTTACAAACAGGTACCTACGGACAATATCATACTAGTATATTTTAATGAATTAACATTGTATTTTATCTTGACAAAAGGTTGTCATATTCATTTTTTTTTAATAATTAGCTACATTGTACAACACTTAGGTGGATACTGGTTTTGTTTTCATCAAAATGTCATTTTAAAGTATTAAAAATACTTAATATTTAAGGTATAAAAAGTCGCCCAAGAATATGAATTATGTGTTTACATCTTTTAAACAGTATCATATACCTTGAACATGCTGCATTTATGCAACTGTAATAGGGTTTCACTGTTTCATGTAAGATTTGGAGCAATCTGTCGGAAACATTAAAGGATTTCAATATCAAACACATAAAGATATGAGCAAATGAAAGGCTCCAATGAGCTGACAAGGGCCAATCAATTACATTACCGACGGTGTAGCGAACATGTTATTATAAAAAAATGGTGAAGAACTGTATATTGCCGGTTTTTTTTTTCTCAAAATAATGAAACGGAAAACTGCACAAATTGTATGTAATCATCATGCTTTTATTTCCAAAAAGAAGTAGTCGGAATGCAATTTTTAGACTGCAGGTAGCAGGATATACAGACGAGTATAAATTACAGAAATAGCATTTAACCCAACATAAACTTATTCAGTCTAATGTTCTAAGTCAGTTATAACTACATGATGGAATGATATTGTGGTTTCCTGAGAATAATATGTCAGTTCATACAAAAATGTTTAAGTGTTAAATTGTATCCAATATACATGTACATGTACTTATTGAATTAAAGAAACACGCATCAAGGATCACGCATGTAAAACTGTTGGGCAGAAAAAAGAAGTCAAGAGGCCATTATACATTGTTAAGAACAATACTGATTCAACTTACCCATTGTGTTATATATAGTTACTTTATAAAAATGTATTTACACATTTCGTTTTTACTTTACAGGGCCAATAATAATGTTTCGACAGATATAACATTGACTATCACTGTAACAGGCCTTAGCGGTAAGTAGAATTTAAAAATAATTATGAACTTTGTAATATATAGGAACCAACTGTTTTTGATGCAATGTTGTAAATGGAATTATACGGTAAGAGTGAGTTAGTTCTTGATGGTGGTGCTTTGGAAACAACAACTGTATATATATATATACTCGATTCCTTGTGTGACTCTCATGTATAAAAATGTAAGTTTTGGGAAATACAGATTCTTAAGTTCGTTAAATTTCCCAAAACCTGCTTATATGTATGAACACTTAAATGCGGTTATTTAATAAGATGCACTATTGATGTCATTATGTTACAGCTTTCGTTTTGATAATAACATGAACTACTTCATGTGTTTTCTGGCGTATATATTCTCGGTTGAGAGTGTTAGTCATTTATCATTTACACTACCATTTTATGTATAAAATATTGCATTTTTATAAAGCAGCGCTTACGCTATTAATTACGAATTTCCAAATATCGAGATAATCATAATTAGCAACTTTATTTGCAATAATAAATGTTTAATCGCCACAAACGATTTTATGTTTTTTACTGCGTTTAGTGGTGTATTTGAATTATGAGTTAATTATAGTGAAAGTGACAGATACAGACTGTATAAAAGATACTGCAAACCAGTGTAAAGATATCCCAAATGCAGAATGTGACAATGCTGCAACTGGTGCTAAATGTAAATGCTCCGATGGTTATGCAGCAGATAGAAATACTGGCACTTCCTGTGTGAAAAGTAAGTAAAATTTAAAATCCTAACTTGTTTAAACACCTATGCTCTTTTGCAATTTCATCACCAATTAATAAAGTTAGTTTCATTATCAGAAATGAACAACTATTACATTTTACATATTGCATGTACATGATTTACAAGTAATAAATGTAATCATAGTAATATTCTGAAGGTGAACCATCTGCTTATGAGACTTTTAAAAAGCCATTTTTCAAGATCTTACATTACGTATTTAAAGCTGTTAGCGGCACAACTTGTACAGCGGGTGGAAAAGAATGTGAAAGCATTAAAAACTCACAGTGTGTGTCCACAAAGTGCCAATGCAACGATGGCTTTGAAATGAATGTTGATGTTTGTGCGGCAGTAAGTTCAGGTAAAGATAATGTTTGTAAATATATGATTGTGTATATGTGGAAAAGGACGACATGATTGTCAAATATCATATATCAGATTCTTTCGCGAGTTTCTTATTTTTGCTATATTTGAGTACACTAAATATCGTGAAAAATAGACCGGCCTATGTTTAGTATAATTCTACAAATAAAGTTGACTAGTTTCTGTGACTTGGCGTCTTTGGTTCGTTTTTTCTACCCTGCAAAGACTTAAATATATCTTGGTGTCTAGGTGTAAAATACCAAATTATATTTTAGTACCATACAATGTATTTGTATTTTTAGATATCTTAAAGTCAAATGCTTGTTTAATGTACTATACAGATTAAGTGACAAGTAAGCGAAGACAGATTATGGTATTGCTTGTGTTATTGATTAAACACACACACACACACGCACGCGCACGCGCACACACACACACACAACTTATTATAGAAAATAACAACTACAGGTTAAACCTTCTTGTTGGTACAGGGTGTATCAAAGTATCGTTGAATATTGGAGCATATTATTCAAAGTCCCTTTACTAATTACTAATAGAAATAATGTGTAAAAACAAGTCAAATACAAACAAAATAACTTCGGTCGGTGATAAGGCGTGCGATTTAGATGGTCACTGCCAAAATCGCAAAATTTCCTGACGAAAGATAGCCTGATATACGTTGAACAAAATGAAATGACGAATGATTTATATTGTCAAGAAAAAAAAAGAAACATAAAAAGTAAAGGAAAAGGAAAAATCACGCGGAGAAATGGTTTACAGTATATCAAAACAATGTCATCATCGTAAAATCCAAACATGTAGCCTGTAAGCTTTTCGTCATGATAAGATTCTTCATATTTGATACGGAAAAGTTTCTATTTGGCTTTAAAAATATTCCTCGTTATTCCGGCAAAAAAAAGCCTTCACTTTTATCCAAAATATCAACAGGTTTATCAAGTTAAGTTGTTTATGGTTGTTAAAAAGTATTTAATGATGTTTGTTTCTAGCTCTTTCTTTTCATCAATTATAACAATTATAAGGTACAAGTCATACGGTGTTTAAGTTAAGATCATAAGAAATTGTTTACATACAAAACTTAATGATATTTAATGTTTTTGTTACAGCTATATCTCTTCACTTTGGCAGTTTGACGTTGTTCTTCTTTGTTTCAACTATGGTTCGACACTTATTCTGGTAAATAATTGCACGGTATTCTTGATACATCTTTTCATTATACATGTATATAAAATACCGATATAATACATAATTTATCCTCATCATTTCCGTGTTTATAAAATAAATATCTTATTATTGAATATCTATTTTGAGTCGATTATCGTTTCCATTAAAGAATATAAACTGTTTAAATATCTGATGAAAATATCACTGTAGATTGTAAAAAAGTGCAAGGTACCGAAACATGTGCAGTTATCTTTTTCAGATTGTGAGTCATTAACAGTTATGATATCTATAATTGGTGATTTTTTTTCTTTCAACCTTGTGTATCGTATGTACGTCTTTAGATTTTTGAAGTGTGTGATGTATAATTAAATTGATTCATCGTTGATCAAGAGAAGAACTTTCTTTTTTATTCCTAAAGATTGTTAACCTGACATTTTACGTTTAAAGTGACATTATGCTTATTTAAATGCAATGCAAATTGACAGTGAATATGAAGTATTAGTCAGTCATTATGATTAAAGATATTCTTTTGAATTATATAATATATTTGTTATTATTAAATATACTAATTCAACTCAAATTGACAGCGAACAAAAATGCATTATGTTACTTTAATGCTCTTATATTAAAAAAAACAAAACTTGTTTTGTGTTTCTATATCTATAAAATGAAATATACATGTATATATCAACTGTCTTATTATTGTTATATTTTCTGGTCCTTCGGGATCATTGATGCCAACACTATAGTGTTGAGAATTGAGTACCGCTCAAGCCGGTGATAGGGGGCGTGAGGGATGATGCACTTATTCATTATCCCTCATGTACAGACTCAATCAAACCGAGTCTGCAATTCTTATGTTATTTTGTTGTGATTAATGCTTCCGAGGGATCACTTTGTTTCCAGAATTTTTTAACATTCTTTCTTGCTTGTAACATTGAATTAAACTTTATAAAGCTTTATGTTAAAACGACATTGACATAGATATTTATTGTGACCCCACTGTAAAGTTTAGTATGTTATTTAGTATTAAATTGCTTGCCATCAATTTTTAATTGTTGATGAAACAGACTCAAATAGCAATTTTGACATACATTTATATTGTTACAGTAATTTTGTTTCAGATTATTATATGTTGAATAATTTTTAATAACATTTAATGCATCGAAATTGAACAAATTTGTTAACTGAACTTACAATGCTATTATTTCCTTATCATGGACATTTTTTAACGATAAGCAATTGTTGGCTGACGAGCGTTAAATAATTATTTGTACATATTACTATAATGATCAAAAATTTGATTTGATTAAATTATTCAGAAAATTTGCAAGTACAATAATAAATAGCAAAGATAAGTTTATTACATACATAAGGCTTTACCATCTCAAACACGATAATATGTTAATATAAATGTATGAAACATACATTGTCCACTTAATAAAATGTTGTTACTGAAAGCATCGAGGTTTTATGTTTTCCCTGTATGTACTATTGTCTTATTTTTAATTCATTAATTCAACCTATCATACAATATCGCTGAGAGTACTAACAATGCATGCCTTACAATTTGTGTTTAAATGGTAGCACGGTGAAATTATAATCAAAATGAGTTATTATCATAAGTGGCGACATGGCCGAATCTAATGATCATAAGCCACAAGAGTTCTAACCTAGTGAGAAACAAGTCGTTATGTCCTTGAACAAGAAACTTTACACTCATTGTTCAGTACAAGTCGGTTCCAGGAACTGATTCGAAAGTGTGTCTATAAGATTATAGCTTCCTACACAATGGAACTAAAATAAAACCTGCATAAAGAAACATGTATATTTTAAGGTCATGATCACTGGTCGGTTCCAGGAACTGATTCGAAAGTGTGTCTATAATTATATGATTATAGCTTCCTACACAATGGAACTAAAATAAATTCTGCATAAAGAAACATGTATATTTTAAGGTCATGATCACACTTGAATTATTCATCGGGTCTTTTGTCAAGTGTCACATGTTAAAACAGCCATAAAATATCCACATTCACTTGTTATCGACTGGAAATATTTGTGTCTACTTATATCAATAGCGACTTCGTCCGTAGGACCTTTAACCACTCACAAGCAAATAGTATACATGAGCTTGCTATATATTAAATTTGAATTAGCTATTTTCAGTATCAATGGCATTGACCTACTGGTAGACCTAAAAAAGCAGAAGTTAATTGTTCGCATTTGAAAAAAGGGAAGATTATTAGGACTTCGTATGCATGCAAACTTAAAATATGATTATTTATATTGTGTAAAGGCCGGGATTATTACTACTTCGGTTTCGAACAATAAAGCCTATAATAAACAAACAGTGAAAACAACAACCAAATGAAGCACACATATGGACAGAGACATGTACTATTAGTACTATGGTTAAACAGTGCTACTAACCGTAGTAATATAGATTACGTTTTATTTACATTGTGCCTGTCAATTTATTTCCGATATTTCCCCGCAATCGCAATATATTATATGCTTTAGAAGAAAATATTTTCATTAATTCTGTTACCCCCTGACAACGGTACTAAATCTTAGTCTATTAGTTTATCGGCTATTTGGAGTTTTGAGTTTTGATGCGTATGAATTGACCACGAAGGCCGTTGGACTGAGTGGTTAATTTCTTCGCATCAAAACGACAAAGACTGTGTTAAATAGCCGATGAATACCGTTAAGACCGATTTTTGTTTTTATTCTAATACGATAGAATAAGGAAGATCACTAATGTTATTTTTTTTCAAGCGGAAATAACTTCCGGTGCCGATTTTTGTATAACGCTGTTCGATTTTCGCACCCTACTGTTGCTAAGATATAGAAATTATTAAAGAAAAAAATGATAAGAAAAACGTTATTTTATCAAGTTTTCAACAATAAAAACTTACATCTTAGAATTGATTGTATTGTGTTTACATCAGTGCCCCATTTATCATTCTTGTATGTATGAAATAGCGTCAACGTTTATATTACGCTGCTTACGGATAGTCGCCGTTTTGTCAAAATATTTATTAACTGATATGGATCAAATATGTGGCGTTAGTGTATGTGAGATATCATTTCGGTAAAGTTTGAAAAGAAAACTTTATGAGAATTGAACATATAAATGAAAATGCTTTTTATTGTTGCTTTAAAAGGCTTTGTTAGACTATATAATCGAGGGTGAAAACATAACATTTATTGTCAATTTAACGTCGGTTGTTTTCTTCTTTGTCTATTGTGACAAAATCACATGGAGTGTTAGAATGAAAATTAAAAACATAAAAACCTTCTGTTCAACATGACAGAGACGAGCAGTGAATGATAATAATCATCATATTCGTTTGAAAGTGCATTGCCGTGCATACCGTTAGACGTTGTCAGAAGCCCCATTAAATTGATATGAACGATAAAGTATGAAACACTATGTATATCACGTGACGCGATAATGTGGAAATAATGCCAGAATTGTGTAGAAGTAAGGCAGAATAATATAATAGTTCTATGGCCGAAAAGAGAACCGCTGAAAGTAAGCGAGCCAATAATATGTTTAATTGTATATCAAACTGAAAGAATCATAATCATTTATAAAAATGACGGTCTGACTTTTAATAATGTTTCGTCGAAATATATTTAAATACGATAACGTACACATTATATTATGCATTTTCTTATTTGGTGTAGCTGATGTATTTGCCAAACTACTCGTCTCATATTACACTTCAGTTAGTAGATTTAATTTGACTGAAACCATATTTACGAGCTTACGCCGAATTCGTGGATGATCCACCTTAGCAACGCTGATTATCCCATGCAATTTATCTGATTCTTTAAATGTTTAACTGAATATGAAGAAAAACAATGTTTTCAATTCCTTCATGTACTTTGACCAAGACGAATAATTTAGAACGAATTGCAATGATGGTTAAAGTACATTGAATAACCAATCGTGATTTAGAATTAAATATTTCGGTCCGTTTAATAACCATGTAACTCGTTTTGGCCATCAAGTTGCACAAATTCATCGTTTATTTTGGGTTATTTGCACATTCCTGCGTTGCTGGATATACACGGTGCAAATGCAACTGGATATTATCATTTGAATAATTTGTAAGAAAAAAGTATTCACATTCACACTGTTGATTAGATTTTTGCATTTTATATATTTTTTTGAATGATCATTGCATTGCAAAATTGATCTCGTACAATTAATCATGTTGATCTTTTTAATACGTTTATACAGGAAAAGTGATATCAAAGCTCTAGGGGGTGAAATCAAGGCTGGCAATTTCAACGGATTGCTTAATACTGTCTCAAAATAAATCTGGCCATGTCACATTTAACAGATTGATCAAATTAAGAAAAAAGAGATGATTTCAAATCTGTTACCCTGTCACATGACATCAGATATCGAAAGGAAATTGAGATAAACAATATAACATAAGTAAGCTTTTCGATCGTGTGACTTGTTTTCATGACTTCATATAACAGTCAGTCCATGATTCCCGGTTAGTTTTAGCCTTAATAATATAAATCTTATGTACGAATTTCAGAAGAATTTTTATTAAATGTGATTGAATCGCAAAAAGAACATTCAAAATGTAGCTATGAAATTATCAAAGATCTGAAAAGGACAACGATAGGATAATAGACCAATAAACAGAACCGTAGTTTTGATTTGTTTAAAACAGCTAAAACAAATGATTACAAATCTTCAATGACTGTTTGCATTTAAAACATGTTTACATATCATCATAGTGATGATACGATGTAAATCTAAATATATCACTCACAAACGCTTGTCTCAAAGTCCAAATCTTTCAATTTAAGCTATAAAATGATTAAAATTACATTTTGCACATTTTAATCTTAGAGACGATCTTCAATAAATTGTATTAATTATTGTGCTGTCGGTATTAACATTAGTTATAGGAATTCTTCAAAGACTTTCAAATCGAACTTATAAACATTTTATAGCTACACTGAATATATGGAATAAAAAGGCATTCGCGTAGGTCTTAATCAAAACTAATCAAAACAATTAATTTCATTTAAGTGGTTTATCGGGCTTGATTTAAACGATTAAACATTAACTTATTTAAATATAAGAAGCTCTTAATATGCAGTTGCTACGGAATACCTCTTTTCCGATAGAAGAAAATTAAGTTATCTATAACTTTAAGGATTATTTTTTGAAAAATGTTGATGACATGTACTTTGTAACCCTCTGCGAGATAAAGCATTGAACATGTTTATGATACTAGTATGTATTTATAGAATCAAAAAATCGCCAAAGACTTATCTTTAACATTTGCTAATTTAACAATTTAAAAATTACTTTTATAAAATTTGAAAAAAAAATTGAAATCACCAAGGAAAACAAGGTTTCCTAAATGAAACTTAACATTGTCCAATAGCAAAAGAATCAAATGGGCATCATAGGGGAGGGGGCAGTTAAACTGGGAGAAGAAAAGGTCAATTATTAACTAAAATGGAGTGAAGGTTTGATTATAAGCATAGGTATTTATAGGGAAAAAAGAATGTATTCTTATGATGTTTGCTCTTTTTTAACTTTTGTTTTATGACACGGTGACCGTGAAATATGTAAAATGAGAACAACATTTTAGTTATTAATCTGAAGTCTTGATTGAATAATTTAATAAAAGACTATCAAAATTTTGCAACAGATACACTGTCCGGTAAAATTAGATTTAGCCTTTCGCAAAAATTAATATTGTAGTAAAAAATACTTTTATAGCAACAATGATTACTTTTAACATGTATATACAATTTTGAATATGTACTTACTTTTACAGTTCATTTAGTCATTAAATGTTCAATTTTAATGTGCATGCAATCCATCCACAGGTTGCCATTCTGATCTCACTTTATCAGTGATTATAAGCATGATTATAGTTTTTGGATTTCAGTGAATAGGGGTTTGTTTGACATTAGATTAAAGCACATTTAAGCCTAGATAAATGAACAACCTTTGGGATGAACACAATAGCATTACGTATAGGTCGTATTAATATTTTTCTGGACTGATTCGAAAATGACAACGTTTTCTCTATTATCTAAATTTTAACGATCAAACAAAAGTGTGGCATGATTTAATGTATGGTAAGATGGAGTTTCTCGAAAGAATGTTATTCGTTGTTCTACGTAACGATTACATTTAATAAAGAAATGATTGACATTTTCAAGCACAATATCATCTTGACCAAAAGAATCTTCAAGCAAATTGTTCTTATATCAATCATTATCTATTTACTTCAATTATGTCTTTATAGTGTATGCAATATAGATAGGTATATATGGACATGGAGAAAAAACAATTGGTTCTTGAAGTCTAGATTTAAACATGTTGAGTGTTGAAGAGTTTCGTACATCGGAGTCAAGGGTATTCCATAATTCTAAGGTGGTTGGTAAAAACGATGTATTGTATTATTGAATTGCCTTACTGGTATCTGTGTAACATTAGAAACCGTTAATAGGTTCATTTTGAAACAAAACAATTCTCATTTCCCTTTTGAGATGACTTGATAGTGTTGTGTGGACGTATTTCTGCCTTCCAAAAAGACTTTAACAGAGAGCTAGCCGCTTTCTATATTTTGTTGATAAGGTATCAACGGCATCTGACCCGTCACCAAGTCTAACCAATATAAAAAGCACAATTATAAATTAGCTTCCATCCCACTATTAATTGACTCGATTGGTGCGTATCTGTCCAGTCACAGTATTAAACGACAACTGGTATGGACGTTATGAAATGACCGTGTCCTAACGATGTTCCATAATGATTATTACAAATACAGTCAAGGCAAATTGAAGAGACCAACTTTGGGAATGAAGAAAAATGTCACATATATCAAGGAGTCTCTTAAAGTGTTCTCCAACCAGCCGTAAACCATTTGTTTATGAATATACATTTATTATAGCTAAGTACACACTTATTCCAATGAAACATGGACATGATATGTAGACCCCTTTTTAAGATGAGACAGATAATTGATTATATCTTATTTCTTAAATTGCATTTAAAAACAGTATAGTAAAATGTAGAACATTTGCGTAGGTCATGTAAGGGTTCTTTGATTCAGATAGTACAATATTATCAGTTGGCGCTTCATCACTTTTACTGGCAACCAGCATGTTGTGCTAGGCTCACTATTACTGTCATATAATTGAGTATGTTCCCGGACATGAGCTTGAGAAGGGATACATGTAATTGCATTTTAAATTTATGAACTCACAGTCACTATTACAGAAAAAAGTAACCATGAAATGTGTTAAATAAGAACAAACGTTATAATTCCATATTGAATCAAAATAAATCTAAATCGATATTGGCAACAATTAAATAATTTTTGCAAGAACGCACAGCCACTTTTTGTTATTTCGCTTACGGCATACTGATTTACATTTAAAGCTACATGCTTCCAGATGAGTAAAACTCTAAAATTCTAACCTCGGACTTAATTTGTGTCTTTTATTAGATTCAATATCATCAACATACAATTTCGTATATTAAGATAGTAAAATCATTAGAAAATCGAACCACAAACGTTTTTTATTATGACCAAGAGCAATATTTAATGAGATAGAAATAAAGAATTTACGAACTCGCTCTATCGAACGTGTTTATACATGCGTCAAGCACCGGTTAAATTATTGCAAAAATAGATTGTTATCTTCGTATTAACAATATAGCTCACGTGACAAATTTGCACAAAGTATATGTTAAGGTAACCACGCACAATTTGTCATATTCAATCCAGTGGCTGAGGAAGTACAATCATGGCAAGTACCTGTTCATTACTTTGTAATAATTCGTATTCCTCAAAACTTCTTTTGCTTCATAAATTTTATTTCCTTGTATGCCGTAATCTCACAAAAACATTTTAACTCCTCAAAAAATTAAAATGTTTTTTTGAAATATTTCATTAAAAAAAAATTAACAATCGATTGTTTAAATATGTCAAACATTAACTAAAATAAAAGTGGATTTTCTGAATGATTATATAAAGAATCTTTTACTACGAACAATTTTACAATTTAGAAGCATCCCTTTGAGTTTTTTTGCGAAAAATGTCATTTATATTTTAAAAAAATTATAAGATAGAACACATTTTATTATAACAATTATAGTGAAAATAGTATGAATATTGTTAATATATTCTCTTCCTCCTATAACATTTCAATTTAATAAAAAGAAAACATCTTCTGTGTATAGGAAATGTCAGGAAAAAAAATTGGCAATGTAAAACGCTGGTGTATAGACAGAAACGGTTTATTTTGTCTTCTGTGAAATACATTTTATTTTTTATGTATCAGGAATGTTCATGCCTAACAATAATAGTTGGAATAGTGTTACTACATATTTCAAAAGCAGGTATGTAAAATTCTTATTGTAAATGATTAATTAGATATTTGATAAATTACATATCACACTTAATACGATTGTAAGCTTTAAAATCCGCCCGTATTGAGTATTTTTAACAACTTCCTGTATGGTATATCACATGTAAAGATAACAAAATTATTTTATACTGCAAAAGCATTTCCTATTTTTAGTTTAAAAAAAGAAATGAAGCAATAACAATTAAACCATGTCGTGCAGTAATGTATTTTTTTTTATAAAATACTGTACTTTTGTAGCGTCGATATTCATTGTAAAGTGATGATAATAGCATCTATAAATTTCGCAACAATTATGAGTTATTTTAATCGTTGTTTGATATAACAGAAAATAATGATTTAGTATTATATATCAGTTAGATAATCTTTTCACAGGCTTAGTGACCCTGTAAACGGGCTTACAACTATATAATGAAGATAAAAGCTAAATAAATAAAAGTTTACATAGTATCTGCATATTGAGACGAGTTTTTGAATTTGAGAATTACGTTTTACAATCTTGTGATTGAAAATAGATGTTTATCACACATATTCTTATTCTCTACTCTATACTGCCATAGAAAACAGCTGATAAATTTGTAGCTTGATTCTTTGTTTTATATGATACATATGAGCTACGTGTGACTTACATTTTAAGCTCTACCTACCGGATGTTCAGGTGGAACTCAGACTTGCCCCGCCAACTCTGCTTGTACTGCAGATGGGACAGATACTTGTGTTTGTAACGACGGTTTTAAGCTTAACTCCGCACAAGATGGATGTGAGGCAAAAGGTTTGTGTTCGTGCATTAATTAAGTTTATATGTCTATAAAATTGAATCTATCACGTTTTGAAAAGTAAACAAAGCTGTCCTACGCGGCTGCCCAACGGGGGATCATTATTTTTGAATGTTTCGAGAAGGAATATCTTATCCGAATGACTTTAAAAAAACTAGTTAAGAAATACAAGTCACTTACTTAATAGTATAAAAACATTCGAAGCAAATCCAACAATTTCTAAGATAAAATGCGTAACTAAATTCATAGTGACTTAATAAGGTACATAACCTACACGGAATATTGATATGAAATGCTATATGATATCAGATTGTACAATTCTTTATCTTTATTAATTAATCGTCACGTCAGTATTTGCTTTAGATTTATATTAGTTAACCACACTATTTATATACTCCAAAACAAACTTCATAGATTTAAGTACCGTAAGACACTACTTGGAATATGATTGTATCACAAAATATACTGCTACAAATTATTACATACCTTTTTTCAGTATTAGGTGATGTTTGTGATTCAACAAACGGCTGCACAGGTTTATCGAATATCGCTTGTACAAATAGCAAATGCGAATGTGCTGCCGGATATGCAAACAAGAATTCTGTTTGTACCAAAGGTAACATCAAATCAATAATAAAAAATCGACTTTAGGTGAATAGTTTTAATAGCGTTCATTGTTTCTTCGGCACGCGAACATACGAAGATATTCAAAAGTCATGGAAACTACTTTAGATAAGATAAGCTAATTTTAGCAAATCGTTCAAAGTACACTTTAAGTTGAAAGACATTTAAATTCAAAATTTCAATGGCATGCATAAATATTTTTAAGTGTTTAACGTCAAGATTTTAATCAAATGTTTTGAGAAAGTTATAGTCAGACTAACCATACTGATTTAAACCGAAATATTGCTAAATTTAACGTTAATTGTCCAAAGTATTTCAGCTATAGACTTGAAACGTCATAGGATGATAGATCTCACGAGCACCACACAAATATGGATATATATCTTAAACGATTTAAATCAAATGTATTTTTTAATTATATTAATAGTAAGAGTGTCCGAAGTTGTATGTAAAGCTGCAGGAACTGAATGTGATAGCATTGATCATGCTGGCTGCGAAATTCAGAAATGTAAATGCAACACTGGCTACATTGAAGACACGAAGGACGGAAGCACATGTGTAAAGAGTATGGTGAAATTAATACACAACTACAATTACATGTTCTAACATTGTTAATAAGTACATTTGTTTGTATTTTATTTACTGAATTCCATGAAGATTGTCAACAAGGCGTGCAATAATTAAAGTTGGTATTCGCTTAGTATTATTCCAAGATAAATATTTTTTGTAAGGAACTGACGTGTCATCGAAATATTGTTCATTTGAAAAAGAGGGGTATAAATGCTAAAGTATTTGGACATCAAGAAAGACAAATATATATTTTTATACACAAACTGTTTTGCTCCAAAATATTTGGGGAAAAATCAGGCGAGGACCTGAAAAGATGCGCATCTATATCTATTAGGTGAATAGTTTTATTAGCATGCAAGTTTTTCGGCACGCCAACGGACAAAAAGATTTGAAAATCATAGATAATTTCAGCAAATCATTCACAATTTAATTGCAATTTAATAAACACTTTAAGGCAATATTGCAATGACATGTAGCAATATTATAAGTGTATAAAGTCGAAATTATTAATCATATATTTTGTGAAGGAATAATTCAGACCTATCATACTGATTTAAACCTTTATCTGTATACGTTTTCTTTTAAAAATGTCAACCTTAACTTCTGCAATAAATTTTGTCTCGACTTTATTATCTTATACTTGCAGTTATTGGAGGATCATGTCAAGGAACTGCTGCATGTCCTGGTGACCAAAATACAATTTGCAAAAATTCATTATGTGTGTGTACCGATGATTATGTAGAAAAAGCCAACGTCTGCAAAAAACGTAATTATGTTTTATTTCATTGCATTGTCATGTATTTAGAACTTGTCTATTGACGCATTGTTTTCAAAGAATGTGCAGTGATTTGTCGAACTAAATTACATCAAAAAGACGGTTTTACGAATTTACGCATGTATTACTACAGTCAATGTTTACTTTATTTTGTACATGTGGTCATATTGTGAATAATTATCTTACATAAAAGAATTGCAGATGACATGCGTCAGAATGGACATGCATTACATGTGAAAATTAATTTCATGTTTCTGTATGAAGAAACTACGATCAAAACTACGGTCGGTGTTACTTTGTCGAATGTACTTATTCGGGATATTCTTTAGAATAATCTACGTACACATAAGGCAATGAAAGAAGAAAAGGGGGGTTTTATATATAAAATTTATAGGGTATATCTTCAGTGTCCTTCTTTTGTCCCGGCTATGACTCGAAATGTTTAAGAAAAATCAGCTTGAAAAATGTATGGGTGAATAACTTTCATACAAACTATTATTGATTTATTATTTCTATTTTGTGTGTATCTAAATGTCAGTGTTTGCAATTGGAATCGTTTTGTGATAACTGTTCTCTTGTTCGGGGGGATCACCTTTGGTACGATTTCAAGATATTAAAAAATCAAACAAGCAAGTCAAGTAATGTTGGATGCAAGGATTGAAATGTAGATGCATTGACTAAAGAATAAACATTATTGAATATAAATAAATATTATTAAATAGTCTGCCCTTTTTAGTCCCCTACTGGTTTAACCTAAGAGGAGTTTAGGTTTTCCCTCCTTCCAGCTTTCCGTCCTTCGGTCCGTCCACCAAACTGGATCCCGTGATAGGGCAAAGAGTACTGAAAATATGTTTTTTTGAAACTTCAGGGTCAATTTATTGAATTTTGTTGACTTTTACTCTGTTTAAAACTTTTTTTATTTATTAACAAAAATTGAAACATAAGCTATATATATTCATCCTGAGAAAATTGGATTATTTGATTATTTGTTGTACATGTATTTGATAATTTCGTTACTAGGCAGGGAAACTTAACACATAAACAAACTAAAATTAAAGTTCATTCATGTCTTCCACAATAGCATATTGGAAAGACGTCTGATTTGGTTGCAATACTAATAATATAATATTTGCTTATATAAAAACGTTTTGCTTTACATTTATTATTGGCATATGAAATGGTTTCACTTTTTTTTCTTAAATACCTTAAAATTCTCCTAAAATTTTGCAGAACGTTGAACTGACCTTGAGTTTTAAGACTCTTTATCTGCTATGATCAAGTTACGGAACTATACTGTCAAATATCTGTTATTATGATAAAAATTCATATATCTTTTATTACGATAAAAAAAACACATTAAAAACAATCAATGTGATAAATTCTTGGCGAAACAACTCTTTGACCCAACCGACATGTTGGATGATTTAAATGTGACCTTTAGCTTTAAGGTTAAATTATTAAATTTTGATTTTTAATCAAACAATTTTTATTTATTTATGGATTTTATCTATACTTAGACAGAAGCCAAACAGTTCCCCTGTCTTGCAATGGCTCTTGTAAGAAATTTAAATTTATTGGAATATTTTTGAAGCCAATAGAGATAATACCATGTCATGTATATTGACTGGAAAATTGACAGATAATCTTTGTTAATATAAATGGTATCTACTTTTTACTTGGGATAATTATTCTTTGTTACACTCACACCAGTGTTTATAAGTCTAACATCTTTCTTTCTAAGAGTCATCTACTCTTAAGTTTTAGTATTTGCTTTTAAAAATGTTATATTCTGGTAACAGCCAAGAATGTGTCATGTTTGTCTGTCAGTCCGTCTGTTCGTCCGTAAAAACATGTTTCCTGAGGTCACTTTTAAAAAGCTTGGAACTTTGGAAATTTATTTAAAATAGAGAAAAGTTAAAACAATAGTTATACATATTCAGCCTGAGAAAATTGGATCTTTTAATTATTTGTTGTATAAACATAATTTCGTTACTAGGCAGGGAATCTGGAAACTTAACAATTACTATGGTACAGACAAACTAAGATTTAAGTTCATTCATGTCTTCCACAATGATATAATTGAAATACTTCTGTTTTGCTTGCAATAATAATACTATAATATTTGCTTCATTTAAAACGTTTTGCTTTTTAAGGGGTAGATAGAACAATATGCTCTGTAAAAGGAACTGAATGCAGCTCTACAGATAATGCTGACTGCGACACCACAGCGCTTAAGTGTAAATGCAATGACGGATTCAAAATGAATGCTGACACGTGCATAGCCGCAGAAAAAAACGCAGGTATGAAAAGTTATATGCACTTTTCAATTGTAAATAAACGTGTAATGGCCATCTGTGTCTCATCACTATATATACAAATGCATCTTGTTGATTATGTAAGTGATCATTTGTAAACAAAAAAACGCATGTTTGTTATTTTCAATTGACATCATGGAAGTAGTATTATAAACAAATTTGTGTATGCAAAGAGTGACAAAGCATGATAGCACATTTTGTGTTCATTCGTTAACTTATAATGGCGATATGTTCAATAAATATATTCACAAACTCCTTAGTAAATACAATCAACATTATGTATTTTAATTTATTATAATTGACAGAGAATCACTGGCATGTTTTAATTGTCAAATTTGTTAAAACAGGAATGAAAATGATTCAAAAGCAATATTATAATATAATCATTTGAATTTTATTGAGAATGAGGGTTTGTTTCTTTTTGAAATTCACAAATTGTTTAATTGAGACTTTTGCTCTTGTCATTATGATTTTTAAATATGGAAAAATGATAGTCTGGAAAATGTTTTCATTGCTTTGCGAAAACGTTACTAAACGCCGCGAAGATTTTTTATTGTGCGTACAGACTAAAGTTATCATCTACAGTACCAATCAGGATGATTTTTTTTTGGATAAAACGTAGGATATGCATTGGATAATGAGAAAGGGAAAACAACTTAAGTGGGGCGATTTTGTTTTCATTATTGTTTTTGGTGATGTTTATTTGTTTCAAACACTTTTTAAAGGTGTGTCAGCAACTTTGGCATTTATCGTGCTTGCACTACTTCCGGTTATCCTGTCAATAAAGGAGGCGATTATGTAAACTTGCCAATCAAAAGTTTGCAGGTAAATATGCAGTAATAATGAATAATTAAAGGTGCTAAAAGAGCATTGCCTTCATTGAATTATTGACATTTTCCTATTTTTTTCAATACCATGCATAACAAACTTAAAATAATAACATGATTAAGCTTCCTATCCTATTGCATGACTTGCAGTGCAGTTTTGTTGTTATTGTTAGCGGTTAAACCATTCATTTCTTGTTCGTTTCAGGTATATGAACGGTTTGAATATTGGTGTGACTGCTTGTTCGCTACAGGTATATGAACGGTTTGATCATTGGTGTGACTGTTTGAATTGTTATATATTGTCTGCAAACTTCATTCATATTTTGTTTTCCTTTTCAAAAGACTGTTTAAGACGAGTGTGTATTTTGGAGGAATATTAATATTTTATTTAAATTTGAACTTTAAGCAAAAAGGTAGTGAAATAATTTTTCACTTGATACTTAATTATTATGTCAATGATGTTTTAATGTTAAATAAAATCTAATACGTGTATCATTTGCTTGTCTAAATCTAAGATTTCCTGTGATGGATGAAGTTTATAAAACATACTTGACTTATGAAAATACAGGAGATATGATGAGATTTGGCAAGAGATAAAATTACTCCTTCTAATTACACATTAGGTGTTTGTAGAATAGAAATAAATTTCATATAAAAATAAAAAATTGTATTGGTTATATGTCAAATTATTATTTCCAAAGTGTTTATATTTACAATGGGCACGTGAGTTTTTCAAACAATGATAATAAACAATAAATGAAAAAGAAATGCAACACATTAGTTGCATTCTGTTTGTTGGCCTATTATGTTCCTTTCAACAGAGACTTTTACTTTGTTTTCAAACGTGTATCATATCACGTGATTGTAATGGAGTAACACGGGGACTTATGACACAAATCATTTATTAAATACTTTAGTTTAAAACTCAATGAAAAGAAAGAAAAGTTTGTCATGTTGTTCTTTTATCGTTTTATTTATAGACCTTATCATCTTAGATAAACACTCTAAATAACATCTTAAAGTATTATTGGATATAAAAACGTGGTTGATTGAGATGTTAAGTGACACTTTGTAAATAAACTGTACGCCGTTTACCTATAAATCAGACAATCATTGTTCTGCAGACTTAATGAGATTTTAATAGGCTCATGTACAAAGCAATCAAAGCAGCCTTACAAGTGTATACTCTTATACTGTATATGTTAAACAGGCTTCAGTAAATATTCTGAAGTGTTATTGTCCCATATTTAACTTCCTTACGTTTTCAAAGACGTTCATGTTTATAAAATGTCAATTAATTGTTAGACTTAAAAGGTATCTCAAGATTATAAATTACTGACAGCTATCAATATATCAGTCTATATGTTTTTGTTCAGACTTAAACGTATTTTGTACAGCCAAAATCATTATATTTAGGATGACATAAAAAAAATTCAATTACCTTATGTAATAATAAATTCGGTAAAATTGAAAATGTAACTGGTTTGATTTGATTGTGCTTGCTTTTAAGTTAAACCATTTAACATACAAATTAACTCAAAAGAAAGACAAATTTATGATGGTAACCAACGATAGTTCATTCTTAAAACTGGATGCTAAGGTTTCTGTACAGCTTTGTGTTTATGAAGAGATCAGTTGATGGTTCTAGCTCTAAAGACAAAATTGACATTGGAAGTGAAACAGGATTGATTGTATACAATAAATCTGTTGAGTCCGTTCAACTAACTAATGCAACATGTACATGTACTTACAAGTCTAATTGGTTTAAACAAATCATCAGTCATCGACATATATACATATTTAAGTGAGTATGATAAAGATTAAGGGCAGTTTTATAAGTGTAACGTACTAAGTTCACGGGTAAATATACATTTGCAGAATTACCACTATCATTCGTATATATATTTTGCCATTCCTCAAGTTTATAAGTTTCGTATTTGCATTTTAATTGAAAAAACTTCTCGGGAATCACAATATTTGTTTAGCTCACGAATAAATGTGTCGAGAAGTGCATACTTGTTTTTAGAGTCCATTACCACAGGTCCAAAAGTCTTTTAAAGTTTACTTTAACTGCAACAATTGGTGGCCAATTGGTACCGAATCGATGTAGTGCTAGTGAAAAATTTTCAGTATTACGTCACTGGTGTTACATGTAGATTGCCCCAAGGAATGTTAGTATACATGTATAGAGCGGAATATTAATACTTAGTAGGCCTATACGTGTTCATTTTGTACTTGGTATGATCTAAATTAACGTTTGCTAACGTTACGAGATGTATGCCGAAAATCATTAAATAAACGGGAATGTATTAGTTTCGTTTTCACGAAAATGCAAATTGAAAAATCAGTTGAACTTTTACTTGTGTTTCTCATTGATATGTGACAGATCCTATTTAATATTTAAAAGATAGGTTTTAGATTACATTAACTAAAAGGTTATTTAAAGAGATATTGATAGTCAAAATAAAACCATTCAATACTTTAAGAATTTGACCTTGTTTACTTTATAACTTGCTTTTGTAATTTGTAGTTATAATTCAAACAAATTTTACTACCTATTATTGTCGATTTTCAAGATTGCTCACTGATGCACACGGTACGTTTACAAATGATTTTTTTTGTCGATAGTTGTAATTCAAATTATTATTATTACTGATAATTGTCGACTTTAAGGGTTGAACGCTGATGCACAAGGTACATTAACAGGTGATATTCTGTTTAAACGTTGTGTCGGTAGAGGTTGTGACTATTTACTAAACACAAGTCGATTCTAGTTACCTTTATTTATTTAACATATCCAAATTCTATACAGTCATTAGTCCCAAACCATTGTGATCAAGGGGTTGAGATTAATGAATACAAATGTGTCGTCATATGGACATGGATATTACAAAAGTTATACTAATTTGTTTCGAGTCGATTTGTTAATCAGAAGTTTCTATATATATTACCCAATAGTTTGAGTTTGAATATAATTGAATTTATAATCGTATATGCATATATACCCGTAACAGAAGGGTTGTATTATGTTGGTGTTAGCTATTCTGAAATATTTTCATTATATATTCAAAAGTATCAATGATTATATAGGCCTGATTCTCGTGTATGTTTCTCGCTTTTATATAAAGCGATTATTTCAAACAGTTGTTAGTTATGTTAGCAACAGTAAAGATTATGCAGACTGTTTAAAATGTACAAAAGTATATTTGTATAGAGAATAACAGTGTTGTTAAGCACACGTGTTCCCGTCTTTTTACCCGAACCCGTTTTATTTCGTATGAGCTGCAAAACACGTTTGCTTTTATTACAGAAACTGCATCCTATTTATGTAAAAACGCAAATTTAGTCAGTACAATGCACATTTATTTTTACTATAATGAAGCATTTAATGTATTTAGATAACTTAAGACATATATTTGATACCTATTGCTTTAATCGATATTGATAAAAACAAAAAAGTTTTGTCCTTTTATTTTGTCTTTTTCTTCGTAGCACGTGTTTACTTTTATCTTTATTCTTCAATCATATTTGGCGCGCTGTGTGTATGTATGTTGAAGATACCACCTAAAGAATTCAGAAGGATCACTTATTTTTTCACTGGAGGATTTTTCTTTTGAAATGAATAAAATATTCTTTGATCATGTCATGTAAATAAATATATTATCCCTCAATATTTTGTTTTTGTTACCTCCTTCTTTTTGATACTCAATTTAAATTGGCATTCCAAAAGAACTGTTGGATTAATAAATTACTAATTAAAATGTTAAGTGACATTTCTTTGCTTATGCAGTATGTCGTTTGCTTTCATTGTTCAAATACGATATTTCTTTCATACACACATTTGCAAATGCAACTAAACAATCTTATAATTGAACAATCTAATGTTTTATTGCATAACGGCTTCAGTAACCATTTATAAGCATAATTGTCTAATAAGTTATCAGTTGGCTTCATCTAATAAGTTTATGTTTATCAGAGAAGATGCCATTTTTAAAAAAATTAAATGGTATTAAAAAATTAAAAATGCTTTAATGCAAAAATGTATACATTAATACAATTGATTGATTCGGACTTTTTACTTTGAACAATTTGATTCTGGTTGACTGGTTGCTATAGTTTTTTTATTGAGCATTTTATGTAAAATCTGCAATAAACTCAAAATGTCATGAACTGAAGCTGTTGATGTTGAGCCATTGAAACGTATAAATTAAGTCGTGATGAACATCAATTGATGAACTTGACAACAGGTATCTACAAGAACAACATTAAAACGTATTATCATTCTGTCACTAAAAAGCAATGAAAAAATAAATAAAGAAAACAATAATAAAAATTCACGCGATAATAGGCACTATTAAAATGTATTCAATATTTTTTTTTTTAAACTCGATCTTACAGACTCCACTATATTTTCACATTATAATGTGTCAGTCGACAAGTAACTGGCACTTTCAAGTACCGTTCATAAATAGGGTCAATCGAACCACGCCTGCAACTTATTCAATTTTGCCGTGTTGGGCTTTCTTTAGGAATTCTGTTTTCTCTATATTTTAAAGTAATATAAACCATGACTTGTGTACTTTGTTAAAATTTATGAATTAGAATGAATGATCATTAATCATACTAGCACTGTTCCTAAATAACATCATTTGAAATGATGTAAAGATAGCAGTTAAAATAATTAATATGGGACCTAAAACTCTTCTTAACAAAACCAAATTATAAATATTAAAGATTCTGTTAAAGCAAGAGAAGTGAAATCCTCCTATCACCAGCCTGGTCACAATTGAACAGCAAAGTGTGGAATAGTGTACATTTAAAACATACGAATTTATAAATATCGACAGAATGTAGTCATACGACGTTGAGCTTCTATTTGAGCTATTTTACCCGTAAAGGAAAAGCCCCAAACGAGAAAATAAAAAAAATAATATGTTTAATATTATCATCACCAAATAAAAAACAATAAAGTAAGATTTATATAATTTACTGCTACCACATGAAATTATTATATACAACATTATGCAGCTTAAATAATATAGAGGAACTCGTCAACATCACTTTTCGTGTAAATTCCATATTTCTATTGTTTACGTCAATGACATCATTTCTTATAATGTATATTAATTTTCATTGACCAAGTGTTAAGAAATAAAAAGGTTTAATATATGATTTCATTTATTAATGTAAGATGTTTGTATGAAAATAAAAACGTATTTGATTTACCTTTTCACCATAAGTTATACGAAATAGTATATTGAAACATGTTCGAATATGTACATATAGAATCTTAAATGTCAAAGCATATCATTAATATTTGATCTTTAACTTTGGAAGAATTTCCATCAAATTGATTCAACCAAACACATGATGTTCGAGAAATGAAATAAGGAATGCTTTCGTGTATATCATAATATTTTCTAAAATTATTTCCCTGATACGAATTTAATTTTTTTCCATTTTATTATTTATGATAATAAAATCTCTGCTCAATTAAAAAACAGACTATTTTGTTGGTCATAATTATACTGAAATGAAAAAAACAGATTTATTCCATTAGTCAATTTTGAATAAATAAACGATCATTACTTTCACAAACTAAGATGTATGCTAGGGTTTTATGGATAGCAGAAGCCTGTACTGCAATCAATCTATATTACAAATGCAATTAGTTATAAAATTTATGACAATATAATCTGTAACAGTCAAACAACTTTCCTAAAACAACCTTGACGTTGAGCTTGCGAAAATTAAATAGTTTTTGAGAGAACAAATATTTACTTAAAATCTATTATTTAGCCCATTAATTCTTATAAAGTGTTTCCGTGCCTTAAGAAAGATTATTATATAACACTATTTTTTCGTTATCTTGTCGATATGTCATTCTTACAGATCCCTTAGAAAGATACAAGGTACAAAATATTGCTCGTTTATCAGTTAAATGCCCAGTTTGCTTAGCGGTTGTTCAAACATTTTTTTTAAAACTATTCTTTTTTTCTTCTTTCCGATTGCCTTTTTTATTTTCGTTTCTTTTTTTCGGTATGAAACAATATGTTTGCATTATTCTATATTTTAATTCGAAAACGTATGTTAAAATAATTTGAGTAAGCTTTACATATATGTCCATGCATATGCAAAGATAAAAAATTACCAAATCGAATTATTGATATAGCATTTAATGAAAAGATATCTTTTAATTTTGTCTATCATACTTTTTTTAAATGAAAGAAGGCATATATGGTGGCTGATTTGGAACGATTTTGTGCGTCCTGTTGGCATATCATGTAACTAGGACGTTGTGACTGTTATAAATTTAGTAACGGATTAACTTTTATTATTTATATATAGAGTTAACGCGTGAATGTACTAAGGTAGCAATATATGAAACATGCTTAACTAATCAAGCTCAGATTTGTGTCAAAAACACATTGAAATTAAGAAAGACAATAATCTAGAAATAATTTAAACTTAAGATTTGTACCCCACTTTTTTATTATTGACACGCCAAATTGAGATATTATATGATAAATAGAATTTAATGTCATACAATGTAATGGGATAAAATGTGCAGACCTGTAGTCATGTCAGAGACCTACTGCTGTTCTGCATCGCAACTCACATACTTGTCCGCTAACTTTCACATTTGCTTAACTAAATATACTGAAAAGTGTTATATTTTGATACACTCCCGCACTTAAAAATTGTCTTGTCCTATATGCATAGAGAACTTACAATATTTCAGTGACCATTGAGCTTCATATCTGACACAGTCACAGTCCCCCTTGGGCGTACAAGTCAATTTGAACAGACCATTGTACCAAAAACCTTTTGTACTTACGGCATTAATAAATATTCTAAAGAATTTAAATAATGTCGGTATCGATATTGACTCATCCAAGAGTGTAGGTTTACAATTCTTATGTAGTTTTGTTGTGATTAATGCTTCCGAGGGATCACTTTTTTTCCAGATTTTTATGTAGTTTTCATGAAAAGTCTCACGTAAGATGTGTTTCTTTTTAATAAAACACGTATTTGTGGAGGTTTATATAAGATAAAATAATACATTTCTTCACATGGTTTAATCATTTTTCTTTGAAGTAAAGGTTGAATATCTTTATGTTTAAGTGTAATGACATATTGTCATAAAGTTGCTAGGAAATATCGTTATTATACAAATATGATAATGAAAAGAAGTATTTATTTAGCCCGACAGCTATGATTATACTTCTTTGGCAGATGTTTATGACATGTTGTAAATAGCCTATTTCAATGTTTTTTTACAATGCCGAACTTAGTATTTTTTTTAAAAACTACATCAAACTTACATTTAAGAAGCGGATGTTTCTGCAGTCGTAAGAAACAAAGTATTGAAACTGATTGAAATCTGTACAAAAGTAATGGGCACAAACAGTGTCGATGAATTTTGCTAGAAGAGTACATTTGTTTACGAAATGTTTTACCTTTGTAATTATGTCTAGTTATTAGACGTTTATGTCTCGATTTTTTTTGAAAGTATTCCTTTAGATTTTGTTTTTGTTTTTGATTTAACGAATGTAATTGATACATATATAAAGAGCAGATATTATCTCAAGTCACTGAAAATAGTCAAACAGGAAACAGCACTTTAATATTGAATCTAAGGCAGTATCGACACAATGATAATCAAACCGTTTCAAGAGACATATTGTCAAAGTTTTATATTTTAATAAAATATCATAAAGTTTACTTCAATCTGAATTAACTTTTGTCATATTCATTTCTTCTATTGTATCCAACAATACATCAAGAAAACAAGCACGCTATGTTAACGTATACTGAATGTGAAGAAACAAAGAGTTTTAAATGCTCTCATGTACTTATTGACGTTGACGAAATACAAAAGACTTCCATACGAATGATTTGGAAGTAATTGCAACGCTGGTTAAAATAGAATTGATACCAGCCGTTAGCCCTCACTCATTTCTTTAAACTTGATTTAGGATATAATATTTTGGTCCGTTTAATAACCGTGTTACTCGTTTAGATCACAGCGTTGCACAAATTTATCATTAATGTTGGATTATTTGCACATTCCTGAGTTACCAGATATGCAATAAGATTTTGTCATTTTAATAATTTGTAAAATCAAAGTAAGCAGACTCATATTGTACTGACATAAACGGATGAGATTGTTTTTGTTTGTTTTTTTTTTACACTTTTTTTAATTATCATTGCATTGCAAAATCTACATCGTAAAATTGATCATTATCTTAATAATACAGTTTACCGGTAAAATGGATATCAAAGCTGTAGGGGGTTAAACAAAGTATGGCAGTTTCAACAGCTTGCATAACATTGTCTCAAAATGTCATGGTCATGTCATGCCTTACTTAATAAAATTATCAGATTTAGAAAGACGCTTGTGTTTTCAAAATATGTGACCTTCTTATTGACATAAAATATCGAAAGAAAATCAAGATTAACAATATAAAAAGAAGTAAATTATTCCTATAAAATATTTTATATTTGTTTCAATCGTATTTAAAACATGTTTGAATTGTATCATAGTCAGAGCACAATGCAAATCTACATATATTACACAAATTCGTTTCTTTCAAAGTCTTAAACATTTCAATTAGAACTATAAATTGAGTAAAACAACATTTGAATCTTAGGAACGAGCTTCAATAAATGTTCTTAATGCGTGTGCAGCCGGTAGTTGTATAGTTGTTTCAAAACCTTTCGAACTGTACTTTTTGTCAATCTACAGCTATACTAAATATACTTTCAAAAGGGCATCCACAGAGAATTACTCAAACCATAGGCTGACTTTTAAGAAGTTTATTGAATTTGTTAAACATAAGCATGTCTAAGTAAAATGAGCTCTAAATATGTAATTGATACGACTTACGTCCATTCCAGTATAGGCAAATCAATGTAGTATTTCTATCAGCCATTTGTTTAATTAATTTCTTTTGGAATTTTAATTATGTGTACTTTATAACAAAAGACATAAAGTCTTACTATATCCTTGTGTTTAAATAAAAAGATAGTTATTTAAATATGAAAACTAGAAAGATATATTCAATTTACTTTTGTAACTAGTAGTATGTAAAAACTGTAATGGAGCGGTTTTTTTTCAATTATTAGATGGAAAGCTGTGGAACATGTTGATGTTTTTAAATAACCATCCAAAATTGTCAAATACATCTCTTAGATATTTTATAATTTTATACCATGAAATTATGTTAACGAAACTGATAATAATGGTGAAGAAAGCGCAAATGTTCAATAAATGAAATTCAGAATAATCACCACATAAGATGGTGTTGAATTTCAAAAAGAACGCATTATTTAGTACGCATAATTACCAATAAATAGTAATGCCTTGTTTAAATAGATATTTTGCCAAAATATCTATGTTTGATGTTTATAATTTGTTATCCCATAATATTTATGTGTTTAAATTAAAATGACTGCACTGCAATCAATCTGTTTTATGGATGTAATGATTAAAATAGGTTTTGCAATACATGTCAACAACTGACCTTAAGTTAAGCAGAATTGGTATTTTATAAAACAAAAGTTTTTACTTACAGCTATTTTTATTTAGGCCATTAATATTCATGGACGGTTATAGCGTTTTTTAAAATATTTTTTTTCATAAATATCTTTGGAGAATTCATTTTCTTTTCTTTAAGCCTCTTACGATAGGGACACGCGGTATATTCATCAGCTCAGTAGACAGTTAAGCTTTATGATTTTTAATAGCAGCAAAACAAGCGGCTAAAAAGAGCAGGAGTGCTCTTGAACATAAAATGACTGTTTTATTAAAAATTAATAAATAAATAAACGGAAACCTTTAAGAATACCTCTTTATACATACATTATCAAATTTATGTATCATTCATAATATTCGCTTCCAAAGGTGTAAAACACAGAGCTCAAGTTATTTTTTTTCTTTTCGATTAAAAACCGTTAATTGACTCCCATAACAACCATTGTCTTTACCTAACAACCATTTATTTTCCGTAGCTACCAATGACTTCCACAGCAAATATTGACTTTTAACATATCAACTAGTGACTTCCATAGCAAACATTAAATTCATAGCAACGATTGGTTTTACCATTGCATTTCACAGCAAGCATTGACTTCTAAGAAACCATTTGTTCTGTTCGGCAACCAGTGAGTTATTCAGTGAGTATTGGTTTCCCTTGTCAACAGCAATCAGTTATGTTTCTACATGTGCATTTTTCGTATACATCTATAAACTATGTTATATTAGTTTCAGATAAGATTTAAATCCATTTTTCATTTAAAGAGTACCAGAATACTTGTCGCTAGCCATTAAGAGCATTTATAATCTGTTATGCATGGACCATGATGGCGCTTATTGTTTATATCTTTTTCATAAATTAAAAATATATTTCGATATGTTATGATTTAATTAACCGAATAATTTGAATTAAAGTAAAATAGTTTTCTTTTAATTGATTTTTTAAGTATATGTTTTCTTGTAAAAGGCTTTTCTTTAATAATATTTTATATTCACAGGATAGAGGATATTACAAAAAAATGTAGAGTATCATAATTATGAGTGTTTAAATTATAGAATTTTGTTGAGCACTATCACAACGAATTTATTTTTCCATGTACCGATATTGTAGATTAAAACATTTTTGATATAGTTTCTGTAGACCCTAGTCTTGATCGGTCGCTCATTTATAATCCACGGGAGATACCCGATTGCGGGTGAACATTTAAAAAGACAATTTCAGCCAAATGCAGGTATCATAACAAGATCGAACATGCTTTGATCAGTTAGATTGGTTGGATTTATCTTTGTTTATTATCGTTTCCACTTGAAATCCTTGGATACAATATAAAAGAAGAATATGTTAATAAAATTGAACATTTTCGTTTTGGAGAGCATAGTTAACAAAAGGTTTGTGAGCTATTCATTATTGACAAAAACATATTTATTTATTTTCTTATTTAAATGTTTAATAGTTTTAATTTCTTTGAAGTCTGACTAAGCCATAAAAATTCCATTTAAAAATCTGAATATTTTCATATTTGCATTAATCTAAACAAATTTTACAATAAAATAAAATAAACAAAATAAAGCAATTAGCAATATAGATGTGTTATTTTATAAAATGTTATAAATCTACAAATACCTATGATAATAACATTAAAAACAAAATACCATAAGCAAATCACTTTCAATAATAAGTTTTCACGAACAGTTAGATATAAAGATAAAAAATATTATAAATTATTATTATTAAAGAAAGTCCGACGGCTTTTTCAGTTGTAAATGTACCAAATAAGGTTTTTTAGCCCTTTTTTACACGCTGGTTTAAGTTTTTTATTCGGTGGAACATCATCTTAATTGTATCCTCTTCTTTTCAGTCGAGTATTGCCCTGAAAAATGAATGCTTTGCCAGGGATTGGATTACTTTTGGTCTTTACCTGTCTCGGACTTCCTGACATCACTAAATGCCAAAGTAATGTCTTCTTCAAATTAATTATGTCTTTTTGATGATTATTAATTTTATTGTGAACCGCGTAGTTTTAACGGAATATTTATTTTAAAAAAAGAAAGCAAAATGAAAAAGAAAACATTCTGTACCTTATTAAACTGCATTACAAACGATCTATTTTGTGTGTTTGATGACAACATATTTAGTTTGTGAAGAACTGATTAAAATACATCAGAAAAATTTCCCGTTGCTGGGAGTCAATCTTGCGACCTCCCACTTAAAAGCTTAAGTGACAAACAACGCTAGGCTCATGCTCATTAAAAATACGTATCGATTCTATAACTCAGCTGTTATAGGCAGTTACGAAGGTAGGTTTGTACACCTTTAATTTAAAGAATTATCATTTAAAATGACAGAATGACTGATAGAATTATTTATTTTCAGGTCAGACACCATTTTGATATATTTCATCATATTTGTTTGTTGTTGTTGTTCCTTTTGTATATTAATATCTTTCCTTTTATAGACACAGCAAAAGTGTCTGCAGTGGTCTGTCAAAATGCAGGAACAGAGTGTGATAATATTGACCATGCAGACTGCGGCGACACTCAGAAATGTAAATGTAACGCTGGTTACAAGGAAGACACGAATGACGGTAGCACATGTGTAAAAAGTGAGTGAAATTAATACACCATTGTTTTCAAAGATTGTTAATTATAACATTCGTTTTTATTTAACTGCTCCGCGGAGCTATTTGTGTTTAAAATTCTTTTTGTCCATGGACCCGATTTTGATTAATCAATTTCTTCGATTTACAGCTCAAAATAGATTCGGAGACAACAGTTTCTTCCAATTTCTTTTATTCAAAGTCATATATCGGTTTCCCATTCGGCGATTCTCAGCATGTCATATTAATGAATGAGAACGGGAACAAATTTCACACTGAATGCAGTATAAAAGACAAATACAAAAATAAACTTGAATTCTTATAATAATTTGTATTTTCCACAGGAAATTACCTATTCTTCTGCAGTACGCAGTGGGTTATGTATGCATACATGGTTACATGAATTCGAAAGCTATAAATAGATGAACTTAACATTGTGAAAATCCGAAAATCTATTTATAGAAGTAGTTTTAGCTTTGAATCTGAAACTGTTTTAGAATAGATATTTTAAAAATAACTTATCAGGCAAAATGGGCTTCAGAAGTAATTATAATAATCAGAGTAATATATTACAGATCAAATGCAGCTAGATGTGAACTTATGTAAGAAAAACAATGCCTAGTTTCCCGTCGCCATATGACACTATTCCATTTGTCCCCCTTTATTATATCATGATTACATTTGTTTCAAAACATGTAACGACATTTTGAAAAATCTAGTCAATGGATTTTGTTTTGTTTTTACTTGTTAACATATGGATTTTAATATTTCTTACCATGATTATATGTTACTTTATGTTTGTATAAAATGAGTAGCATTATAGGTGAAAAAAGAAAATTTACATATCTTGATAGTTTACTATCATCTTTTATTACTGACAAGTGACACAAACAGAACAATGTTGCACTATAGTCATGTCACATGTCTTGTTTGTATAAACAAAATTTTCTTAACCAGGCAGGCGTTAGTAAAAGCATATTTTCATCTGGTCCCTCTTTCATGGACGGTGCATATGATAAGTATAATTATGCAAATTTAAATGATAAACAAAACATCCGGAATAATTAGACGCCGGTAGAAACCGGCGACTATATTTGTAACAGTTTAATATTATACCTATGGTAGGAGAATACCTTAAAATCTGTAAATAAAAGCATATCAGTTACTGAACGATTAAAGACTACAATTGATTTCAGTAATCCCAAAAATTTAAACATACAATAACGTTGCTCAATGAAATGAAATATTCAGATATTGACATCTTAAAAAGCAACATTGCAAGTTTTATAAAATGAATTAATGGTGTATCAAAAGGATAAGTCATGGAATTCAGTACTTTTACTTATTTTAAAGTGCCAAGCGTTGCTATTTTATGATTAATAAATTATGCATGATATTTGAAATGACACTTTAAATTATCTGGTTGTTTGTATCTTATGAGACCTATTCTATTTTATTATTTTATTTAGTTATAAACTATTTCTCCCTGTTTCTTTGTAAGAATCACGTGACTACACGTTGTATGTTATTGTTATAAAATCTATTAATAGTAACAAATGGCTGATAAGACAGACATACAGGTAACTTGCAAATGGTTGGCACAAGGTATAGAAGCTGATAAAGTGCAAAGGTTATTTTGTATGAATAATAACAAAATCTCGGTATGACGGTAGGTGGCCGGAATCGTATTGGATATACAGAGAAAAATAATAAACTATCTTTGTGTTGATACTTTATCATTAAACGTTAACTATATTGTATGTAACGACGGGAATATTGATTTCAACTAAATTATATATTTTTTCGATAGCGCATTAGAATATTGTTTTTATGCAGACACCACGTTTACAGTAGAATTACATTGTTTTATGCAATAATTAAGCATATATATTTTCATAGTCATTTTGCAAATATTCGATGATCGGTAATTATTTGTCGGTAATTATCGGATTCTGAAGTAAACTGTATGTTACAACGGTATATGTAGAATTACAAGTAGAATTACAATTTGTTTTACAAGCCTCAATGACAAGGTGTTAGATTTTCAGTTAATTTCAAATTGAAGACAGTAGGTTCAATAAAGTGATTTTTTATGCTTTCTTCTATGATTTTCTTTTGTATTTTGCAAAATTTATCAAAATTATGAAACAAAAAAGTGCTAGAAATGAAACACACGATTTATCAACTTAATAAATATGTTTCATATAGTTAAAAGATCAATTTATGAAAACTACAAATAGGATTTGTCCAAGATTCGAACTTGCGCCTACTAGGTTACAACTTCTTCATACTTACAACTAGGCCATCGAGCAGTATTAATTGTTACATACATGTAATTATACTTACAATAAAATCGTTAACATTAATCATAATAAGTTATGAAAACTAACGAAACACCTCCCGAAAATTAATGAGTCTCAGGTAAATATTGCCAAACAATACTTGCTTATTTAATAATTTATAATAAATGATAACAGTTTCTTTTTCTTCTTTGACAAAATTGCTAAGCAAGTTTGCTTCAAATATGATGTTTTATTATAACATAACATAAATTTATTGCATAAAACTCTTTTACAAAGTTTATAGCAAGAAAGATAAAATTCTGGCAAGTACATGAAAACATGTTTATGAATAAACATTACTCAACTTATTGTTCCTCTTTTCTTTATACTCGATCTATTAAAACTGATATTTTCTTTTAGTTATGATAATACAATCATATTTCTATCCGGCGACTTGATGCTTTAGCATCAAAAATTCTACTTGTTTACAATAGTGATCTAAATAAAAAATGACCTGTGCGTTGGAATGGTTTGGCAAGGTATCTGTAATGAGCGCATTGTTTTCTCAATTGCTACATTGTAGCAACATTTTCTTAAGTCCTTGCATGTTGTTAACCAGGCATGCAACTTGTATCATACCGAGACAAATATTTTGTGTAAGACCTGATGTGTCACCGAAATAGTGTTCATGTGCACTAATAAAATAATTACTGTATAGTAAGCCTGAACTTTTCAAAATCTAGTATCCATTCGTTTAAATCAACATGTTTATAAGAGATACTCATAGTAAGAGTATTTGAGACTGTGTTTGAAAAATAAGGTTTTATAATTGCAAAACTATTACAATTTAAAAAGTGAACAGTAACGACATATGAATCTTTCCTATATACTCAAACTGTTCTCTTCCAAATTATTTAGAGAATAATCTAGGACGAATCAACAAGGGAATACCTGAAAACGTGCGTGTGTATTACAGGTGATCATAAATAGTTTTATTAGCGTGCAAGTTTTTCGTCACGCCAAAAGATGAAAATGTTTAAAAGTTATGGCTAATTTCAGCAAATCATTTAAAATTTGACTGCAAGATAATAAGCACTTAAATGTGATATAAGAATGGCTTTCAGCAATATCTTAAAGTGCTTGAAGTCAGATTTATTATTATATATTTTGTGAGGGCATTAGTCAGACCTCCCATACTAATTCAAACCGATAAACTAATAAAGTAAGCTGTTTCACGGTGTTTCTTTTTAAAGAATGTCAACCTTATCTTCTGCAAAAATTGTTGTCTTGCTTCAGAGAAAACTATTGATAATTAATTTATTATAATTTACTTGCAGTAATTGGAGGATCATGTTCAGGAACTGCTGCATGTCCTGGTGACGCAAATACAGTTTGCAAGAATTCTTTATGTGTATGTGCTGATGATTATGTAGAGAAAACCAACGTCTGCACAAAACGTAATTATGTTTAAATTTTTTACTTATTTGCACATGCATTTTAGGACGTATCTATTGACGCATTGTTTATAAAAGAATTCACAGTCAGTTGGCGAACTTGATTTTACGAATAAGAAGGATTTGTGAGTTTGAAGCATGTATTACAGTCAATATTTACTTTATTTTTGGCATGTGTGCATATTGTGACTCATTATTTTACGTAAAAGAATTGCAAATGGGATGCGTCAAACGGGAAATGCATCCCATATGAAATATATTGAATGTTCCTGTAAGAAGAAACTACATTAAAACTATTGTCAGGTGTTAGATTGTCAAACGTAGTTATTCAGGATATTATGTAGATTAATCTACATACACATGCTAACAAAGAACAATCAATACAACATGTTGTCTATAAGGAAAAGGTAGAAGGAACTTTTTTTTTATAAATAATTTATAGGGTATATCTTCAGTGTAATTCTTTTGTCTAAGCTACCATTCAAAATGTTCAAGAAAAATCACTTTGAAACTGAATGGGTAAACAAACTGTCATATAAAATTGTTTGTATTTTTTTCATTGCCTTTTAATGTGTATTTAAATGTCAGTGTTTGCGTTTTAAATCGTTTTGTTACAATGTTTTCTTGTTCGGCGGGGGATTAGGCAGTTTGTGACTGCTAGCTAGTGAGGGACAAATTATAAATAAATTGTTGTTGTGATTTCAAATTGTTTTAAAAACCAAGCAAGTCAAATAATGTTTGATGCAAGTTTGGAAAAGAAGATGTTTATTTATTCGCAGCTGACTTTTTTGGAGAGTTTATGCGAAAATTGAAGCATATGTAAAGAGCGGTTTGTTTATTGATTAATCGATACCAACTCTCTTAAAATGTTGTATTTGTTCTTATTTTTTTCTTAACTTAAACTGGAAAAAGTCAGCAATATGTGCTATTTGAATAAAACAAATGTTTTGTAACCAAGAACAAAATTAACAATATAAAACCAAAAGTAAAAATAAATTAGACTTCCTTAATGATTAAAGTATTTTATTATCATAAGTCTAAGATCATGCAAAGTGAAATTTAATTTTGTCTGGATAAACTTAAGCAACCATTTTAATGAAAAGGGAAATTATTAGAATAATTATACTTTTATCTTGTTAAGCAAGGGTTTCTTCGATAGCGTGTCCTACAGGTAGTGAGTGTGATAATATTGATCACTCAACATGTGACACTCCAACTCATAAATGTAAGTGTGGTGCCGGTTATGTTGAAAACTCTTCTGATGGGGATACCTGTGTTCAAGACTCCCAACAGACCAAACGTAAGCAATACAAATAAGGTGATTTTTGATGGGAAAAGAATGTACATGTAATGAACAGGGAAAATGAGAACGTCTCAAATCTAGATTTTTAGTTTCTACATCAAATATATTCTGTAAATGAAATTAAATATCTTTTGTTTGTTTAGAAAGAACAATCGTATTAAAAGATCAGCCATAAAAATGAATCACATAATGAATTGCACACAATCATAATAATTTTTTTCGCTAAGATTTGTTAATATTGGGAATACAGGATGTGTAAATTTGTTGGATAACGAAGAAGCCAAATATTCTTTATAAATTTTCAGCGTGTATACTTATTCTTCAATCGTCAGTACAGACGAACAAATAAAAAATAAGCTCTTGTTAGTAAACACTAAAAATAGTTTTTAATTAAAGTTAAACTTCTTTTTTTCACATCAGGTCACAATATGACAACATGATAACTGTAGTAAACAATCTAACGCTTAAAGGTGGTTTGCATCAATCGAATTCAATGTATTTATGTAGAACTTTGTAATGATTAAAATATGTTACACGCTGATTTTAAATTGTTTACCTTTGTTGAATTACATAAATATGTATGATGTTTCCTACAAAAAAATCAAAAATACATTTCAAATACAGTTATTTTTAATATCAGTAAATGAACAACATATTTGAAAATCAAAATACATTTTATTGATTACATTTCGTGAGTACAATTTATTTGCATTTGATTTTTTTTCACATGTAAATGTTTAAGCAGAAATTTGCGCAAAATAATCATAATACAAATCAAATAGAGAGATACAAAACAAATTTCCTTCATTTGTCTCCAAGATATATAGATGAGCACTCAATAATAATTAAACTTTAATGTTATCAAAGGCATAGAGATTTTGTTTGTAGTTCTGATTTTTAATGTTTGTATATGAAAATCCTCCTTGTGGAAACCGTTAACACTATTTTCATACATAAATAGTCCTAAGGATGAACTCATAAATTTTGCAAATAAATATTGAATATAATTTTCAGTTTTGCAGATTATGAAGTACAGATGTTAACCTTTAAGTACGATGCCTCCAAGTTCATGCTAATTTTCATGAACATTTTCGAAATACATGTACTTTTGAAATTACTATTGCAAACGAAATTTTCAATCCACGTTAATTAGCAAACAAACAATGCAATATGCAAAAATAGTCCTAACTGCGTTAGTTGTTACGCGATAAATACTGTAAACTGATTTATTGAAAATTTATTATGTAACTCATTAATTGAATTGTGAATATTTTTACTTTTCTTACAATCTTATATGTTCTTTTCAATATTCATTTTTCTTGCAATTGTTTTGGCTCATATGGAGGCATGCATCTTTAAAGTTGCCATTCTTACCTTCCTTTCAAATTTACCATGACTTTGATTAATGATTGATACGTGACATTTTATACGTTTGGGTTCGAAAGGTCATAATCATAGATTGCCGGCCAGACAGGAGCTTTCACGTTTCAGATAAAAACAAGCCAGCTGTTATGTGAAGGTTGACTTTCAGAACATCTATTGAGCGAAACGTTAAAACAGTTTCAAACACATTTATTCAAAATACAAAAGAAAAAAGCAATATATATGGAAAAATTTCCTCTTACAATCCCTCAAATTATTTATCCTTGCATGAATACACTAACAATTGTGTTCTGTTTTAGAGACTGTTTAATATATTTAACATAATTGATGTGTCAACATGTGCATTAAAGATATTCCAATGTTTCTTTTTTGTTATCGGTAGGCATATAAATTACAATGTGTTATGCATTAGAAAGCCGCGGGTCTCAATTTTTATTGTGTCTGACATTAAAAGGGGTCTGCTAATGATCTTCTTTATAGTGTAACCACATCGACTTGAGTTCATTCATTCGGCCAATATTTGACCGAGACATATCATAGACAATAAAGTGGAGTCAAATTGAAATACAATTTTCATTTTTATGTGGAACTAAGGAATTATATAACTTAATAACGTAGTTTTTGTGATATAGCTCAAGTTTCTAATGTTGTGTGTTCAACCACGGGAACTGAGTGTAGTGCTATCCCGTTTGCAGTATGTGATAAACCTACCAACCTTAAATGTAAATGTAAGGACGGTTACAAGAAAGATTCAAATAGTGGAAGTACTTGCATTAAAGGTTAGGGATAATTGATTTAAATCATTGTTTAAGAAGTACAATCATGTACATATACTTCAAACATTTCTTGTTTTCATAGTCTAAATATACTCCGCACAATAATAAAGTAATTTTAAGTTACAGCATATTTTAGATTTAATGTCATTTAATGCATAAAAACAGTATAATATCGTTTAAAATGTATTTATAACTTTATTGACCAAAACCATTTTATTGACAATTATTCTGCATTTTCTTAACCAGTAGTTGAATAAAACAATACTTTCTATACAAATAAAATGTAAATGATAGTATTGTTACGATATTTTATTTGTTGTAATCAAATAAATGTAAAACATATATTTTTTAATCAACTATTTTCGTTTACACAAATATGATAACATGGCTACTTAATATCATTATCTTTTCTTGATTTTGATTAAGTGCTAGGAACTCATTGTTCCGGAAGCAGTGACTGTACAGGTGCCACATATTCAGCCTGCACAAATTCTAAATGCACGTGCACCACAGGTTACAGTGAGAGGGACAATGTTTGCAAAAAATGTAAATATATCAATTTATAATATATTAAGTTCTTACTTTATGATACATGTGCATTTCTTACACTTAAACTATTCCATGAACGCTCCCTTAAGAGTATTTTCAAATACCATTAGTTATTCTATGGATGCCAATCTCGTCTCTACAGTGCTGACTTTAATATTATCCGTTTTAGTTCGAAATGTATATTAAACGACTTTCTTTGTTTCTCCAAACTAACATCAGTGTTGAATACTGTCACGTGTTCGGCAAATGGTAAGGAATGTGACAAACTAGACCATGCTGAATGTGATGGTAAGGGAAGGTGTACATGTTCGGCTGGTTTCACAATGAATGTCGACCTCTGCACGGCTAAGAATTCAGGTACAGTTACCTACGTTGCTAAGCAATGAAAGTTTTTATATGTTTAGAAGTATGAATTACATGTAACATTATTTAAAACTTAATAAGTTTTAAATCAGTTATAAAGTAGTTGGAAGTATAAATCTAAAGAAATATTCTCACCAAAATAAACTATATAAGAAATAATAAATCTCTAAAATCAAACTTCGATAATAGAAATATGAAGAAATGCCAAATTGATGTATTTTATTTTTTGCAATTTTGTGACGACCCAAGCAACACTACTTTGTCGAAAACATTTAGCTTATTAGATTTGAGTTGTGTAATATTCATATTAACATAAAAATTCATCTCTATTTTGACATTCTGGTTTTATATATGTTTAAAACTGATTTATTATGCCATGTTTTTAATTTTCTAATAGTTGATAAGTTTTTGAAAGTTGATTTGTTTAAGGTCGATGTTTTGCATATATGTTATATTTTAATTCAAGTTCCGTATGTATATTTTATTGTTAAATGTTATCAAAAAGAAATATTTTGCATGTTTCATTGTATTGAGTATATAATAATTCAAAATATCGCGTCATGTATATACACACATTAAAAAGGTATTATGTAATAAATGGCATTATAATGATAATACTGTATATCTTTTGTTCACATACAGCTTTCACAACAGTATGACTGTACATGACAAAATATTCATATATATACAAACTGTCAATCACGACAATTTTATTTTTGTATATATTGCATTTGACAAAAGTGACTGGGAGAAAATACTTACAATTTATTTGGTAATCTTGTATAAAGTCAATCACAAGCCAATCAAATAAAAAAAAATAATAAGTCTGTGTTTCTGATAATTTCAGTGTAGAGGATTAAGTTATCTTTTAGTCAGTGCATTAAAGTATAGGCAACTTTGCACTTAAAAAAAACTTATGAAAAAAATCAATCCTTTTCTCTTATGTTTTGTATCAGATTTATGTTTGTACGTTTTAAATATTATAAATATTTATTTCAAGGTACTACTCTGACAATGAAACTCGGTATCTTTGTTCTACCCGTATTGGTTGCAATTCATGCGGTATTCAAGTGGTAACGTAAGGAGTATTAGCTGAAGGTATAAATATCGTTGCCTGCCTTGATCGACGAGTGCTTATAAAATAATACATTTGATGACTTTAAAACATACTGTAAATCTATTTATTGATAATATCGTCAACTTATGAACATAAAAATAACTCGATACTTTAAATTTGAAATTATCGTCTTAATTAGTGAACGGCAATGCATTTCTTATAAAATTTTGAATATAGAGTAATACTTATAAGTAAATGTAACCCTTCATTAAAATCAAGAAGGTAGTTTTGTTAGTATATCATTCAATTTCAATACAGGTGACCTTTCGAAATGCCAACATATAGTACAGTTAAATAACATGACATAAACTAAGATACTTTTTTTTTCAGAATGTCAACAGCTGACTTTATGGTTCGGATTTTTTTCGGAAAGACTTATTTGTAGTATTCACTATTTTGTTTTAAAGAGTGACATAATTTATTTAGTGGTTGAAGTGTTTTTGAAAGGGCTAAAAATATTAATTATATACGAAAAATTATTATCTACAAATCTACAAAGTGGAACATGTGAAAAATTATTCAGATATCATATTGATTACTTGCTATTATTTTAAATATCAAAACGAACATTGTCGTTGAATAATTGCACGATTATTAAGACCAACCATTTACTTATATGTATCTATGATTTTCTGTACTTGATATTACTTGTTATTTACTTGATTGTGAGAAAAACAAGAAGATGTATAAAAGTACAAGAAGTATGATTAGATTTATAAGTTAAAATATATTAAAAGATAAACAGATGTACAGACATTAAAGCTTTCAATCTACTGGCGTTTATTTATTCATTTTGTACGTATATGTCTTCAAATATTGTTTATAATAAAGGTTTGTTTAATTTTAATTTTGTCTCTGTTTTTTAAGAGTCAAGACAATATACAGTTGAGACTGCCTAAGCGACCCCCTAATAAGCATGAATCTGGAGGGATGCTGCTTTAAGTAATTAATTTTGATAAGCATATGTTGTTCCGCAAAAACAAATTGTTATAAAATAGAGAAATAAGTTTCCCAAAAGAAAGCCCAACATTGCAAAATTGAAAGTGTTGCAGGTTCAATGTGATTAGTTTATGAACACTTTTAAGTTTGATTGAGCCTGTTCATGGAGGTAGTGGTAATTGGAAGCTACCGTCAACGCCCCGTAACACCGACTTAATCGGAATTCAACATTTAACATTAACTGGTAAAACATTGAATTTTTATACATCCGCAGATGTTTTCAAACCATCACTCTTAAGATCATTTGCAATTCAGATATAGCTCTTTTTGTCAGAGAGTGTGTTTTATTACACACATTTAGAATGATAACTCTTTCCAAAACAATATTACCATTCAGTTTTAGTTGTTCTTCTTTGTAAACAAATATCCTTTATTTTTTATCTCTTTATTAGAAATTCATGATGAAATATAACGTTTATCTCGGTAAAGAACACACGTTACAAACTACTTAAATTTTGATATTGATTATACTTTTGTTTAAGTGTGATATTCATTTGCTATTGTTTTTGTTATCATAATTATATCTGCAATAAATTTAAAATATATTGAGTAATTTGCATCTAATGTATTGGCAACCTCATTTTAACATGTTCCATTGTTTGGACTTAATTAACTTTGCATAAATACATTTAGTAGTTTAAGAGTTTCGATGTAATTGTTCATGAGTGAAGGGAAGGAAACTTCTTTATTTCAAATTTGGAAACAAAATGTTTTGACATCAATTAAAAAATATAACATATTGGTAATGAATATCAACAACAATAACAACAACACTAATAGACAAAGAAACGTAACAGAAATACAGATATTTGAATTAATAATTTAATAACGTACTGGAATGTTTAATAATGTCAATTTTTAATTATGTGACTTACCAATGATACTTATATCAAGAAATCATAAATCAAACGGAGGACGAGCAAGCACGCATCGATTGAACTGATGAAAATTCGCTTGACGAATCAATTGGTTAGTTAGTAAGTTAGTTACTTAGTTAGTTACTTAGTTAGTAACTTAGTTTTATAATTAGTTAGTTACTTGGTTAGTCGGTCGGTCGGTTAGTTTGTCAGTCAGACAGTCTTTGGAAGGACGCTGTAAATCCCATAAGCACCTTCCTTAACAAGATGAAGTATATTTTACATGAAAAATGTTGACTTTATTAATAGTAACATAATACTCGTGTAAATGAAAGTATATATCATAAACAAGAACATTTTTATTCGATATATTTCATTATCATTCTTAATGAATAATAAACGTTAAGTAAATTCCATATAACTCACTGCATTACATAAAGTTATATTCTCTATATACTGCAAAATGCAATTGACAACTTTAACCGAAAACATCAACATCATATCTCTCTTTACGCAATTCTTATTTTTTAAGACATCGTTTCTCATATTTAGTTTAACATTCAATTTTGCTTAGTGTAAAAGGGATACTTTAGTCATTAATAAAAAAATATTTAAATCATTTTATACACACAAATCATTATAAAATGAATGACATTATTTTTTTTAAGTCCCTGCATCAATTTCTTTTTGAATTCTATATATTAAAGGTTTGAAGTGTACATATATCTATATATGTTGAACGAAATCTAAACGCCGACTGAATCACCGAGTAGTTTTAAAACAAGTCAAGTGACTTGAACAAACCCCGAAAGTTACAATAACAAATATTTTGGATATTGTATGATTTAAACAAGCCTAAGTCGTTCATTTGACATGTTCTTTAACGTTTCCAGAGTTCAATTTGACAACTATTGTCAAATCTTAACGCTCTAACCTGACCCCGTGAATCAATTTAGGAAACCACCATTTTCTTCTTTATAATGAGAAAAGATTTGTTCCTGTGACAGCCTAGTGTATTTATTTTGAGGACTGTTGCAGAATAATGAATGAACAATTCAAACCGAAGAAATGAAAATTTTGACTGTGTCTTCTTTTAAGAATAAAGCAGTTCTTAATAATAAAAAGCTCGTATTAAAAAGTGTTTGACTATAATGTTAACAGTGCAGTGACACATATAGAGTATTGAGTATGGCGTTGTAAATTGAAATTAGAAGGAATGTGTTTGTTGTCTCTTCTGCTTCACTCTGATTGTTCTATTAATTTCTTGCCGAATCGTAAGTGCATGTATATCTAAAGTTATAAACAGCAATGTGCGCTTGTAATTATTGAATGAAACAAGTAAAAAATAGCTAGCCATCCGTTAGCGTTAAGATATAATAACATACATAATGTCATGAAACGCAACTTAAGTTAGTATGATTTCAATGGTGCACAGTGTTTTCTTACATTGACAGCTGGGATGAGATTAAAAATGTCATCGCCTTGTCAAACTTTTTGGCGTAAACTTGACTAGAATGATATTTTAATGTTACTTTTACAGGGTTAGCGATATCATAGTGTAATGGTTATCTAACAAAGCGTGACAGTTTTGAATATTTGCATCACGTTGCTATAATAAATCTTACTATATGTCATTTATAATAACGTGCACGGATTATCAAGAGAGACACGTTTGACTTTGTCCGTACATGAGTTAAAGGGCGAATATAAAATAAAACCAAAATGATTTCTTTGCGCGACTTGTTTTCGTGACCCTTATATTTATTCCTGGATGGTTGTTCCTTTAAATAAGAATAATTGTCATTAGAATATTTATCAACAAACGTATTTCCAATAAACAATAATGTTCAAAATGTGACCATTAATAGCTAGCCAAGGATGATTTTATAAAATAAAATAATACGATAAATATTATATAAAACACGGTATGGAATTTTTTTCAGCAGGTTTAGATTTTTATTTACTTTCATTGTTTAGCTGTACTGAAAAAAAACATATGTAAAAGGTCTATCAAAATTTAAGCGTTTTAAAACCTCTATTAATCATAATTTAATAATGTTTTTGTCGAATTTTTTTATCTTGACCATTTTTTACAATAGTTTCTCCGACGATGCAGATGCTATCGAATTTATTTTGTTTCGCATGATTTAAAAAGATTAAAAACTGGATATCATTTATAAATGTAAGTAAGATGTCTGTATGTAAATAATACGTACATAAATGGTTTACTTTAAACCATGATTAGTAAAATGAAAGCTTGTATGATGTGCATCTTTAAATAAAGAATTGAAACATGCTCAAATTTGTTTATATACATTCAAAATAGCCAAATCCATATTTTAAATATTTGAAAATATTAAACTATGACAATATTTCCATGAAACTTATTTTATAAAATGAATATTAAGCAACCTGAAATAGATGTTTGAGAAATAAAATAAAAAATGGCACATAATGGGTTTGTTGAATATAACAATTTATTGACCAATCTATTTTCCTTTTTAATAAATGACCTTTTTAAGTTAACATTGACGTAAGCTACAAGAATAGTAACATCAGTGTATTTTCTCACGCTATTTCCCGTGACGAATTAAGACAATTCCAATTTAAATATTCATAATAATAAAATGTACTGCCAAATATTGAAATGCTCAAGGTGAAAAAATGAGAATAAAATTATTTTTATCTCTTAAATCTAAACACATATTGACTAAATAAACGATTGTCAAAAAAAAATGCACTCTCAATGCCACTGTCACAAACTGAGATGTATCCTAAAGTATTATGGATTACATCTTACTGCAACTGCAATCAATCTATATTATGAATGTAATTATTTATGACAGTATAATCTGCAACAGTCAAACAACTTGACTAAAACAATCTTCACGTAATGCTTGTGAAAATTAAATACTTTTTGAGAGAAACAATATTTACTTAAAGTCTGTGATTTAGCCCATTTATTCTTACAACGTGTTTCCGTGCCTTAAGAAAGATTACTATATAACACTAAGCTTTCGTTATTGTGTCGATATGTCATTCTTACAGACCCCCTAAGAAAGATACAAGGTACACAATATTGGTCGTTTATCAGATTAACACCCAGTTTGCTGAGCGGTTGCTAAAGGTTGTGAGAATGTGCCTCTCGTTCAGAGGAATTCAATTTCCGATTGTTTTTTTGCTTTTTCTTTCTTTCTCTTTCAGTATGAAACAATATTCTTTGCATTATTCTATATTTTAATCCGAATACCCATGTTAAAACAATTTGAGTGATATTTTCATATAAATGCATGTATATGCAAAGATATTAAATAACCAAATCGCATTATTGATATAGCATTTAATTGAAATGATATTTTTAATTTTATCTTTCATACTTTCGTAAATGAATGAAGGCATATACCTATAATTATGATGATTTTGTTAATGTGTTCTGCAGAATTGAATAAGTGTCAATGTCGGTTGCTTATATTAATGCCCGTTTGAGCAGAGGGTGTCATTAATGAATTCCCGTTCAATCGAAAAGTATAGTTAGTATGCATAGTAACAGGGTGGATAATGTTTTAATAAGTATGGCTAAATAGATTTTTGCCTTTGATTAGCGGCACCACGTGAAAGACATCGGATGCAATATATTATATATACCCACTGTTCTCCATAAATATATGTTATACATGTAAATCATCTTACTTATGTACAATTCATCAAATGAAATATAATTGTACATATTAATTCAATGCAACTTCGTCATAAAATGTATAATGAATATAAAAAGTAAAATTTAAGTCAATTTGTATCAAATAGCTAGTTATCTCCAGTCTTTGGTGCTTTCATTTGATACTATTTGCTAATTAATTATTATAAATGTTTACTAAAAGACCTATAATGAAGCTGCTATTATCATTGATAATAAATGATAAAATTAAGTAAATGGAAATCTGTCTAAGAGATGTGATCTGTTGATGAATTGTAACACTGAACTCATGATCCAAGCATGGAAACTCGATCCCGCCTTCACAACGATAAATGTCAATGACCTTACAGATGTGACCCATGTCACTTATGTAAAGATGCTAGGACCAGGTTTGCCTCTGGAACTAGGCTACTACTGCCTACCCGAGCTTCCATTCATGCTATCTCACTCTCACATTTTATCTACATATTTTACTCTGACAATGATTTGTGCCAAATGATGTCATATATTTTATTATCATATGGCAAATTATGTTACAAGGTAGTTGTTACTGTTATACTTACATTAATAAAGTAACAGACTAACTTTTCATTTACATGTATATTATATAGAGTAAATGCGTGAATGCGCTAAGGTGGCAATATATGAAACATGCTTAACTTATAAAACTCAGATTTATGTCAAAAACTCATTGAAATTAAGAGAGACTATAATTTAGAAATAATAAGATTTGCCTCCACTACTATTTTATTATTTACAAGCCAATTTAGATATTATATGACACAAAGAAATTTAACGTAAAACAATGTAATGGGAGAAAATGTGCAGCCTGACCTGTTACACATGTCAGATACCTTATGCATACTGTTGTGCATCGCAACTCACTTATTTATCGGTTTTCTCACTAAATATAGTGAAGCGTGCTATATTTTGACACTATCCTGCACTTAAAAAATGTCTTTTTCTATAGGTACACAAATTTTCTGTGACTATTGAGCTTCATACGTTGTATGAACACCCTTTGGGTGTTGAAAAATCTGGAAACAAAGTGATCCCTCGGAAGCATTAATAACAACAAAATTACAAGAGAACTGCAGACTCGGTTTGATTGAGTCTGTACATGAGGGATAATGAATACTTGCAACATCCCTCACGCCCCCTAGCACCGGCTTGAGCGGTACTCAATTCTCAACACTTAATAGTGCTGGCATCAGTGATCCCGAAGGACTAGAAAAATATAACAACACTGAAGTGAAGTACGTGCAACTTTTTAAAGCTGCCATACAGCACCTGACACCTGTTGTTGTAAAGTCAATTTGAACAGACCATTGTACAAAAAAACTTTTGCACGTAGATAACGGGCATTAATAAATATTCTTAAGAATTTAAATAATGTCGGTATTAATATTGACTGATCAAAGAGTTTATGTTTTATGTAGTTTTAATGAAAAGCCTCTCTTAAGATGAGTTTTGTTTTAAAAACAAACATTTGTGGAGGTTTATATAAGATAAATACATTTCTTCACATGGTTTAATCATTTTTCTTTGAAGTAAAGGTTGAATATCTTTATGTTTAAGTGTAATGAGATATTGTCATGAAGTTGCTAGGAAATATCGTTATAATACAAATATGATAAAGAAAAGAAGTATTTATTTAGCCCGACAGCTATGATTATACTTCTTTGGCAGATGTTTATGACATGTTGTAAATAGCCTATTTCAATGTTTGTTACAATGCCGAAAGTGGCTGAACTTATTATTATTTTTAAAATTACATCAAACTTACATTTAAGAAGCGAATGTTTCTGCAGTCGTAAGAAACAAGGTATTGAAACTGATTGAAATCTGTACAAATGTACGCAGCAAAAAGTAATGGACACAAACAGTGTCGATGAATTTCGCAAGAAGAGTACATTTGTTTACGAAATGTTTTACCTTTGTTATTAGTCTAGTTATTAGACGTTTATGTCTCAAATACTTTTTTTTGTATTTTACGATTGTAATGGATATACTGTATATAAAGAGCAGATAATATCTTCTTGCATAGCAGACTGGCGTTTCCGTGTGTTTTACCCATGCCGGAAATTTCATCTGGCATGGGGTTGCCAGATGAGTCGCGTACTGTACAATGGCACTCTTAGGATGTCGTCATTTTACCGTTATGAATGAAGTTGCAATTTCATACGCTGTTACGGCTGTAATTATATAAATTTCCGTTGAAAATAAAGATAAAAAAATTATATTATAATGGAATATTGTAGAATATGCAAGAATAAATATCTGACATATGTTGTCGGTTCGGATCGGAATATCCGTCCCTCGATACCCGCCCATGGACGGTAACTCGGCAAGCCTCGTTACCGCCCAAAGGGCGGGTCACTTCGGGACGGATATTCCGGTCCGAACCGTAATATATGACAGATATTATTATTCAGTTACCGAAAATGGTCAAACAGGTAACAGAACTTTAATCTTTAATCAAACTGTTTCAAGACACATATTGTCAAAGCCTTATATTTTTAAATAAAATATCATACAGTTGATTGCAAGCTGAATTAACTTCTGTCATATTCATTTTTTCTATTGTATCCTGACATTTTTTTTAAAATCAATCAAGAAAACAAGCACGCAATGTTAAGGTATACTGAATGTGAAGATATAAAGCGTTTTAACTGCGTTCATGTACATATTGACTTTGACGAAACACAAAAGTCTTCCAAATATTTCTTTAAGCTTGATTTAGGATATAATATTTTGGTCCGTTTAATAACCGTGATACTCGTTTAGGCCAGAGCGTTGCACAGATTCATCGTTAATTTTGGGTTCTTTGCACAATCCTGTGTAACTGGATATACGCGGTGTAAATGCATTACGATTTTATCATTAAAATAATTTGTAAAATTAAAGTAAGCTCATATTGTACTGTCATAAACGGATGAGATTGTTTTTTATTTTCTATATATTTTTTAAGTTGGCATTGCATTGCAAAATCGACCTTGTAAAATTGATCATAATCTTAATTAATACTTTATACCGTTATAAGGGATATCAAAGCTGTAGGGGGTTAAACAAAGTATGCCAGTTTCAACAGATTGCATAATATTGTCTCAAAATAAATCTGGGGTGTTATGTTTAACTTAACAGATTTATCAGATTTAGAAAGAGGCTCTAAGACTTGTTTTCAAAATATGTGACCTTGTCGTAAGACAGAAGATATAGAAAGAAAAAAAAACAATATAACAGAAGTAAATTATTCCTGTGACTTGTTTTCATGACTTTTTTCCATTCATATACAGGTCAATATATTATTCCCGGGTAGTTCTAAGACAAATAATATAAATCAAAAGTACGAATTTCATAGTTAATTTGTTTAAAACAGCTAAACCGAATGATAACAAATCTTCAATGATTGTTTCAAGCACATTTAAAACATGTTTACATATCATCGGGAAATGATTTGGCCCAAAAGGGAAAAACTACATTTATTACTCACATTGCTTGTTTTCAAAAAATCCCAAACTTTCAATTTTAATAAAATTTTATTTTAAAAATTTCATTTTTGTACATTTTTTCTTAGAGACGAAATTTTAATTAAAATTTTATTTTAATTTTTGTTTTTCCGGTATTTACAAATTTTTATAGGAATTCTTTTTAAAAACTTTCAAAACGAAACTTTCTAACATTCTTTTAGAAAACACTAAATAATTTTGTTTAAGCGGAGGGCTTAAAAAAAACTAATCAAAACAATCAATTTCCTTTAAGTGGTTTATCACGCTTTATCTAAATGATTTAACATCAACTTATTGAAATATAAGGAGCTCTCAATATGCAGTTGCTACGGAATACCTCCATTCCAATAGAAGAAAATTAAGGTAGTAGTTTATCTATACATTAAAGGCATTTGTTTAGAAAGATGTTGATGACATGTACTTTTTAGCCCTCCCCAATGTTGATATTTTACAGTGCCTCAACGTTTCCTTAACAAATTGTTAAAACGTCTTTTTATAACATTGAACTTTAAAAAAATGATATTAAAGTACAAAACTATATCATCATATTCAATTACCTTCATAACCAGTTATATTAAAACAACGTGTATAGATTGTATCTTTCCGCAAAATAAAACATTGCACATGTTAATGATACTAGTAGGTACTTATATCATCTAAAATCGCTAAAGGCTTATCTTTAACATTTGATAATTTAACACTTTGAAAATACTTTATTAAAATTTAAAAAATTGAAATCACACAAGGTTTTCTAAATGCAGCTTAACAATGTCCAATAGCAAAATCATCAAATGAGCATCAAATGGGGAGGCCAGACAAGCGTGGAAAAGAAAAGGGCAATTATTAACTAAAATGGAGTAAAGGTTTAATTATAAGCGTAGGTATTCATAGGGAAAAGAGAGTCTTTTCCTAAAATGTTTGCTCTTTTTCAACATATTGTTTTATGACACGGTGACCGTGAAATAGGTAAAAATGAGAACAGCATTTTAGTTTTCAATCTACAATTGAATAAAAGAATTTCAAAATTTTGCAACAGATACACTGTCAAATTTTTTTTTTAATGAGAATAGCATTTTAGTTTTCAATCTGAATTCTTGATTGAATAATTGAATAACATTTTATGAAAAGTTTGCAACAGATTCATTGTCATAAAATATTTTATTATGTATTCTTAAGTTTTATATTATGACTAACAGTTGACTACATAACAGTGTCATAAAATAGTTTATTATCTATTCTTAAGTATTATATTATGGACATAACATTTTCATAAAATATTTTATTAAGTATTCTTAAGTATTATATATTGGCTAACAGTTGACTACATAACATTGTCATTAAACATTTTATTATGTATTCTTAAGTATTATAATTATGACTAACAGTTGACTGCATGACAATCAGTCTGCATTACAAATAACGTAGGATATGAAGATTTAATCTTTCGCAGTCAAACAACTTTTGGCTAAATAAATTTTAAGTTTGCAACGAAGTTGCATTTTCAAAAAGTTACTGACTTGATTTAAACTTTTCAATTAACATTCTAAGATTTCTGTCTTTAAATAGACTTATTTAACTTTCACACTTCGTGATGTTGATGATTGAGATAACTTTGTAGATCTCTTTGAACGTACAAGTTTTGACATAGTTAACAGATAAACATCAAGTCAGGAATAGTTTGCTTATAAAAAAATTGAGTGTGACTTTAATTGAATCAATTTTAATGTTTAACGAAACCAATTTAACTACTTTATGAAGAATTACAAATCGTCTCAAAATATAGGCTTACTTTAACAGAATCATCTAGTTTACTAAATATATAAATAATGTAGTTGTTTTTAGTACAATGTCCACATTAAATAATTGCTTTAAAGGATTTTTGTAAATCATATGATCAATATTGTGTAGGTATATGATGTCATCTACTGCTAAACAATGAAATAGCTTTTAATAGAAAGTTGTATGAATGTTTTTTTAAAACAACATTTAAACTTATAATGATATCAATTATTTGTTTTGTTTTTTAAAAACATGATTATGCTTATCGCATTTAAGAAGTTTATGGTATTTGTTAAAAGTTATAAAGTTCCAGAGAACTTTCGAAGCAGACGAGGCTTATATGATTTTAAATAGGACACATGAGTTTTTGCAGAATGACACGTTTTGGTTTGCGCTGCTCCATGAAAGTTAAAGTACACTGTGCATGAAATCATTCTCATACATCAGCTTAACATTTATTGTTTATTATTTCTTATCTCCGTATATTCCATGATTATTCTAAGGAGGATGCTGAAAACGATACATTGTATAACTGAGTGCGTTTAGCAACTTTATCCTGTCTGTGAATATGTTTATTTTGAAAAAAATATATTGGAATTTGCAAATATTTTGAGATGATTTTGATAGTGCTGTAAGGACGTAGTACTGCCTTCAAATTTTTTTTTTTATTTTGTTGATAAGACATCAAAGGCATCTGACCCGTCACCATATCTAACCAATACCCATATCCCCAATAAAAAGAAAAACATGTTAGCTTTCCATTCAGCAACACTGAAGTGTACCCGTCTTGTCTCAAGTATAAAACGAGAACTGGTACGGACGTAATTAAATATCCGTGTCGTAAAGCTATTTTTAAGTGCACCAGTAAGTTAAACCTATGCAGCGCACAACTATGATGATACATCGTTCTTTCGCAGGTTGTTTACGCTTGTATAAAACCTCGCTTGTTAGGGTAAACTAACAATATTAGTCAGCCAGAGGCAGTGTAAGTTTTGGTTGACTTCTTGTAAATTTCACAGGGATGAATAATGGAACGATTTTAATTAGTCATTTTCGTTCAGTTTATACAAATTTATTTTAGTTCGATTGTGCTTCAAGCTATAAGCTTATTTATTGGTCATTTGTCATTTTAAGCTCCTTACATGAGCCAGACGCCTTTTACTTTAAACAGATAAAGCAGCATGGACCATCCGGTCAAAAAGCGACCTGAATGAAAAACAAAACATGTTGAAATTGCGTTATCGGTAAAATATTTAAATGTCCATTAATGCAATTTAAGAAATTATCTAGAAATTATAGTATCATTATTTTTATTTTAATTTCTCAACACATTAAGTTCGCAGATCATAGTTATAAGTTTATATTATCGTGAAGGTTTTACACTATTCGAAACGGAACCTGAAATAATAAACATCTCAGAAGAAACATGCTACTTGTCCTTCATAATAAATAACAATCTATTCCGGCAATACTAACAGAGTATGTTTTCTTTGTAAATAAATTGAAATTTACATGTTAAATATATATAAAAAGCCAATCAATGGGGGTGCTCTTGAGAGCGGGCAACACTTGTGCTACAGTTAACGCACTGTGCGTGTATACGTATACGATTTAACTCTAACACATTTTCAACACAAAGGTCCCCAAACTATGTTCAATTTTAAACAACCTTTCATTGGCTAACTTATTTTGAAACGTTGTAATTTGATTCAATTTATTGTCATCATAATTTAAAAAGGTCTGACCTTGAAAATTAATATTTCTTTGTTATCAATAAAAATGTACTATACTCAAAAAGTAATTGCTCACTAGTCGCATGATTTATTTAAGTTTTTACACATTCGAATCTTAAGCTTTAATCCTTTTACGATATCACCTTTTATTAATGAACATCAAAATTTAAGATAGTAGACACTGTAAACGTGTTTGTTTGTACAGATATAATAATGCCCACTGCAAACCCAAGTATACACGTGACAGCAAATGGGCGGATCAGCATTTCTTATAAGGCATATCTTAAACAAATTGACGATTTACATGTTTTGTTTATTCGTGTTGCTATTAGAAGGCATTAGATACACTATAAAAGTGTGTTTTTCTGTACAAATGAGCATAGTTACTTGCCGTGAACCGCGCATGAGAAAAGGTAAGTTTACAGTTTTCATGTTTACATAAAGTTAGAGATATCATAAAAGAAACGTGTGTATTTTTATGAGGAAATAATGGGAAATGTAACGTTGTAACCAAGTAAAATATAAAATAAAGAAATATATTAAATACAATATAATTTAGGATTTGTTTTGAAATAACAAATTGTTCAGTATTTTAAATATTCAAATTTGAACGTTGTTTATATTTAGTTAAATGTATTTGATTAAGTGTTTTTTTCGCGCATTAAATACCTTACGTATAAAATAGTTCATCCGGTATAAAATTGATAGGTAAATATATAGTGTGAATAGACTTCATATAAAGTATATCCTATAAGCATATGAAGATAAAAGTGACATCGGCAATTTAGATTTCGTTGGACGGTAAGATGTATTCACTTCTATCGTTGCGACGGAAAGGACAAAGGCCTTTATTTAATTTACTCTGTCTATAACTTTGAGACATAAAATGTTTGCTTATTATGCAGGGTTTTGATCGTTCTATTAATAGTATTAAAGTAATTTTGAGGAAAGCAATCCTTTACTTATACTCGTAGGCATATTTTATCTAGTGATATGTGAAGTTTTAGATTGCTGCTTTTCATTCAAAGCTACTATCCAACACATTACTATCCAACACATTGTAGTTTGAGCGTGGTTTTTATTATTTATTTATTTATTTATTTATTTATTTATTTATAAAATGTCATCGAAAGATAAAATTCCACCAAAGGCTCGTACATTTATACTATTTTAATTTCAAACTGTTTTTTTTTTTTTTCTTTTAACTTTTTTGTTAACATTGCCTAAAATCATAAACATTGATGGTTTTATAACCGTTTTGTGTGGGATAGTAGCTTTAACAATAATTTCTGGGTTTTATAGCTTGGTTTTTATCAAAAGGCTTAGAAAGCTCGAGAAAAACGTGCATTTAAACTTTTGTATAACATGTAATTCTTTCTAGGTGATGTTAAAGGTGTATTTTATCAATGCGAAATAGTTTGTGGTTCGAAGAAGGCATTTTTAATTTCGTTCGAACAGTTGATTTCACCTTTGCATACATAAACGTGTTTTAAATTTGCATTATCGCACTGTTATTATATCATAGATAAATCTATGTATTAATTTAATTACCGCTGGTGTTGAAAAACAGTTGAAAATATCAATCACTGTATTTGTCTAAATGATTGAGATAATAAAATATGATATACAACCATGAGAAACTGGAGAATCTAAGGCTTTACTTTTCTGTTTTGCTTATTATTTAGATATATATGAAATACTTTATAGTAAATCGTTTATGTATCAAAGTGTTGATATGGGAATTAGGGTGTTGTATGTTTCATTCCTTTAATTTGTACTACGTTTGGATCGTCATTCGTAATAGGTAATCTTAACGACAATTTTCATCTATATATCACACTTTTCAAGGCTTTGGAAAATACTTCCGGATTGTATTATGACATTTATGTTTGATTTTCAATCAAAAATTTGTTCTTGCGTACTTTTGAACAAAATGTAATCTTATCAATATAAATCGTTCAAACTGATATTAAAGATATATTATATTAGACTATTTTTTTTTAATGTCAATGAAAAATGAAACACTCCAATCAAATAATTGGTAAATAAAATGGAAAGTTTGTACTTAATGAGCATTTTAAACCTATTTTTACACATCCACCATATATTTTTCTTTTTTAAACACTCTTAAACACTTTTGCAGACAAAAAACTGAGACCATGAGTAGCATACAATGGCTTGGATTATTGGTGATACTGACATATCTTGTACTTAATGGTCACATTTGCAATGCTGGTAACACTTTTGATAATTATATAATTATTTTGTAATGTCTAAAATTATCGTGACTACAATATAGGGTTTAAAAAATTATATAGAAAAAACCCAACATGTTCTTATGAAAAGATATAATAATAATAATTATGATGTTCAAAACATAAGTCATATATTAACTTAAGTTACTTCTTAATAATGTACTATTATCTTTAAGTTATTAAAATGGCATGATAGGTTTAATTATCGTTATGACTAGTGTTGACAAAATTGGATGATGACGTTTACACAAGTAGGTCACTTTTTCAATATGGTTCTATGTTAAGGGAAAAGCTATGTCTTTCCAGTAGATTCAAACAGCAATCAGTAAATGCTCATCGATATAAAATCTGTATTTTTTTGATATATGTGAATATATTAACCAAAAGAATAAGAAACGGGGTGAAAATTTGAGCGTTGTTTTTAATCTAATTGCAATCCTATTACGGTTGCAGCATTTAATAGAATACAAAAATAATAAAATATCATTTCGAACAGTCAAAGTATCTGAGACGGTGTGTAATGACGGAGGGACTGAGTGTGCTGCTATCACAAATTCAGCATGTGACGTTCAAAATCAAAAATGTAAATGCAATAATGGCTTTAAGGAAGATGCTAACGATGGGAGTACATGCATAAAAGGTTAGTAGAAACGATGAACTTGACAACAGATTTAAATAATGAAAGATCTTTACAATCGTTGATATGAATATAACCAATACTTTATCTTCCCTGCCTCTAATACTAGCGAGATAAGATGCAGTTACCCAAAGGGAGAATGAGAAAGAAAGAAACTTTTGTGGCGAAAGAGTAATGTTTTTGAAACTGTAACATGACACAAACTATAATGAAGTAAAGAAATCATTTCTGAGGCAATGTGGTTTCTTTAAAATAATCTTCTGTTTTCATTTCATAACAGAAAATCATGAAATTAAATATAAAAAATATCTTAAATCTTGTTTTTGTAATCAAATTACAATTATTTTACGACCGCAGCATTTAATAGAAATCAAAACTGATAACATTTTATTTCGAAACAGGCAAAGTATCAGAAAAGGTGTGTAGTGACGGAGGGACTGAGTGTAATACTATTACAAATTCAGCTTGTGACGTCCAAAATCTAAAATGTAAATGCAATAATGGCTTTAAGGAAGATGCTAACGATGGGAGTACATGCATAAAAGGCAAGTAAAAACTATGACATTTACAGGTAAGATTATGATACTATGCATTTCTGTCAATGGCTTGTTTTCTTGTGTTTTTTATGAAATTGAGTGTAGCAGAATACAATATGATTCAGTTGTCAATAAGTAATTCATGAATAAAATGAAAAATAAACGTAATAGAATCACATAAAAAATGTACACAAAAATACATATTAAATGCAATGGTTATTAAAAATCGCTATAAAAAGCACAATACAATTCAGTCCTTTAAACTTTTATACATACATGCAACTAGAACGAAATTTTAGTTTCCGTAATAATGGTAGGGCAATATCAAAATTGATGACATAAAAACCTGTATTAAGTGAGTTTTCGAATCCTGGTCGACTCGCCCAGAAAAAACCAACCGGATTATTGAAACCCTATGCCCTTTTATCATTTGTCTAGTACTCCCGGAAGAAGGGCTAATACACCATTGGCAAATTATATAAACACCCTTTGGAACACATTGGTAATGATCTGTTGATTAAAAAAGTTGGTAAGTCGGTAGAATTTAAGGCAGTCTTTTTTATTTCATTCTGACACTTTTACTAATTATCATAGGTTGCGCGTCCGTAGCTTCAAATACGGAAGCTTCAAGCCATTTGCTCAATCATTTCGAAAAACATATTGATAAACAGGAATATACGGGATTCCGTATATTATCAATATACGAGCAAATATACGGGAAACTTAAAATAAGAGGATGGATGGGGCCGTATTCTTAGATATTCCGCTTAATGCAAAATACACGGTAAACCGTACACTACTGATATACACGAAATTCGTTTTAAGTAGTCCGTATTTTACTGAAATAAGGGCATTGTGTAATAACTCCGTATATGACTGAAATACGGAATTTCTTTTTTGTTTAAATATCTGAAAAAAATCCCCGAGACTTTACCTCGTATATTGTAAAAATATACAGTTTTCTGTATATCATTTATAAAATACGGATTCATATTAGTTTTAATAAATATAACTTTATGGATAATTTGTAAATTTCACCACATCCTTGAACAGTAGTTATTGATAAAAGGAAATGCGTAACTATAATGTGACAATATGTCTTTTAAAAAAGAAACACGCATACTATTTGGAAAGAGGAAAGTTATACAAGTAACATTTTAAAAATAGCAAGTGCCTCTCAGGGTGAAAGTGCATATTAGCAACTCAAGAACAGACATAACACCGATCGCTAGGTGGAGTCGAAGGTGCGGGTGCAATTTCAGTTCAGAGTTACTAATATGCACTTTAGCATTTAGAAAAAAAAACACATGCTATTTTTTATATAACCGAACCAGCATATAAGTTTTGTAAAACATTTTAATACAGTAATACCTTTATGTAAGCAGGGCAGCCAGGGTAGTCAACTAGAACTAAATCATTACGTTTTCTTAAGTCTATGTAGATAACCCGCCCTTGTATATTAAAAAAAATACCGGGTGATATTTATTTCGAATATAATAAACGAAATAACGTCATGTGGCGTCACATAAGGCTATTTAGCAATAAGGTTATGAAGGTATAATAAATAAACATAAGATACACCATTTACACAATGCTGTACGCCTCCTTTGGACCTCCCATGTCTCTATGCCGTGTTAAACGCAAACACTATTGACTGAATAAAAAAAGCTTGATTCTTGTTTGGTCTATTTGCTTTGATGTTTTATGCATATTTTACCCTAAGTGCATGATTCATAAAACTTTTATAAAAGTGTATTATCCCATGCTAAATGCCAAAAATAGAAGCATAAAAAGACAAGATCTGTTGTCTACATAAGGCAAGTGGCTCCCGGGATATGGTCAATATCGACCCACAGGTCATAATTTATTTAATTCTGTAGAGATCTGCAAGCTATGGGCTTTGCAGTTTTACACAATAAGAACTAAATGCGTTTTCCTATATAAGTTTATATAAATAAAGTGATCCTAGGGCAAGCTAATGTTAACCCCAGATGCATAACTAATATCAGTCTTACAGAGGTTCAAAAGGTAATGTCGGTTGATAAATTTCTTAGCTTTTAACATTGTTATTTTACAAAATGGATCTGAAATATGTTTTCACATACCATACCATATGAAAAAGTGACTCCATGTGCGGCGCCATACTGACCGATGGTTTCACTAAAACCAAGAAGTTTTAATTTCATTATATCGATTCAAAAGATACAGAACGGACACAAAATTAAAACAAAGTTAGTAAGTGTGATCTTGACATGAGAAAAGCCGAACCTGTGCTCTGCACATTGTTCTATTTTGATTAACATTTCTACCTATATGTTTCACTTTCCTTCCACTGGTGTAAAATATAGATGCATAAAATTTTACGCCAAAATATTGTCGGGCATACCAGAACTAAAATGTATCTTGTTCAATAAGATCAAACTTTAAGAAATAACGAAACAGTTAAGGGTGGTATACTTCTTTCCTTGACAATGAATCTAAATAATGCTTCACACGTGACCTTTCATAAATTTTGGGTGAAAATGTCATACTCATAATTAACCGCTGGATATGAACATGTATATCCACTCATGGCAACAATTTAACATTTACAAAAGCAAGCCAGCTGTTATTTGAAGGTAGAATTTCGGGAAAAAAATGAGCTGAACGTTAAAACAGTTCCACACACTTTTATCGAATTACAAAATAAAGAAAAAAGATACATAAATAGTGAGCAAAAAATCACTGAGATTACTGATCTTTTACATAAATATAAAAACACAATCCGTATACAGGCTTCAGGTATGTTCTGGTCTAGAGACGGGTAAATGTTTTGAACATTGTGTGCATTTGAATATTTGCTTTTGATTTTTGGCAGGGATACAAATTACAATGTTTCTGAACGAGAAAGCCACGTGTCTCATTTTCGAATAATCTGCTCTGCTAATGATCCTTTTTATAGTGTATAAAAATAAAAATACGATATTCATTTAATGTGAAATTAAGAATTATATATATATATATATATATATATATATATATAACTTAAAAATGTAGTCTTAATAAATCGTTGATTTTTCTGTTATATAGCTCAGGTTTCTACAGTGGTATGTTCAGCCTCGGGGAATGAGTGTAATGCTATCCCGTTTGCGGTATGTGATACACCCACCAACCTTAAATGTAAATGTAAGGACGGTTACAAGGAAGATTCAAATGGTGGAATTACTTGCATTAAAGGTTAGTGTCATCGTTTTCAAAATACGTATACATAATCTATATCTTATTTCACACTCTTATACTCCGCACAATAATTAAGTAATTTGAAATAAATATCATTAGTTGCACAAAAGCCATATAATACCGTTTGAGATGTATCCATTACTTTATTGTTCATTACCATTTAAATGACAATTCTGCATTTTCTTAATCCATAGTTGCACAAAACGATACATTGTGTACACATAAAATGTAAACGATATTATAGTTACGATTCTTTATATGTAATAACACTTTACTAAGTTCTTTATTCTTGAATGGTAAATCGATTTTTTTAAATAATATAACTGCTTAAAAGCATTATCTTATCTTGACTTTGATTTAGTGCTAGGAACTCAGTGCTCCGGAAACATTGCCTGTCCAGGTGCCACTAATTCAGCCTGCACAGGTTCTAAATGCACTTGCAGCACAGACTATGGTGAGAGAGACAATGTCTGCAAAAAATGTAAATATATCAATTTATTATGATTATATAGAAAAACTACTTTATGACACATGTTGTTCAACACGCTCCCTTTAGAGTATTTTTAAATACCATTTGTAATTCTATGGATCTCGTCTCTACAGTGTTGACTATGATATTATCAGTTTTAGCTCGAAATGTATATTAAGCGACTTTCTTTTTTCTCTCAAATAATATCAGTGTTGAATACCGTGACGTGTTCGGCAAATGGTAAGGAATGTGACACACTAGACCATGCTGAATGTGATGATAAGGGAAAATGTACATGCTCGGCTGGTTTCACAATGAACGTCGATGTCTGCACAGCTAAGAATTCGGGTACAGTTAGTTATGTAATTTGCTAAGCAATGAAAGTTATTATGTGTTTTAGAAGTATGAATAACATTTAACATTGAAAAAAACTTAATAAGTTCTAAATAAGTTAAAAAGTAGTTGAAAGTATGAATCTAAAGAAATATTGTTAACAAAACAAGTATATCGAAAATTACACGTAACAAAGTGATAATGAGAAATAAATTACTGTAACAGTATTCGGTTATCTTAGATAAAGCACACTTACACACACATGAGACCAAACAAACAAAAGTTTAAAAACATCTTTGTGTCAAATCATTTTTGTTTCAGAAGATTTAACTTTTAAAGAAAGTGCATGAAAGCTTTGGATATTTTGCTCTTTTTTTAAAAACTCTTGAACACATTCAATTATTTTCATTTAAATATTGTACAAAATTTTAAGTGTAAATGTATGATATATAAACATTTATTTCAAGGTACTACTCTGTCAATGAAACTCGGTATCTTTGTTCTACCCGTATTGGTTGCAATTCATGCGGCATTCAAATGGTAACGTAATGAGTATTAGCTGAAGGTATAAATTTTTCTGCCTGCCTTGATCGATGAGTGTTAATAACATAATATATTTGATGACTTTTAAACATACTGTAAATTCATTTATTGATAAAATCGTCAACTTATGAACATAAAAAACTCGATATTTAAAATTTGAAATTATCGTCTTGATTAGTGAACGGCAATGACTTTCTTATAAAAAATTGAGTCGAGTAATAGTTATAAGTAAATGTAACCCTTCATTAAAATCAAGAAGGTAGTTTTGTTAGTATATCATTCAATTTCAATACAGGTGACCTTTCGAAACGCCAACATATAGTACAGTTAAATAACATGACATAAACTAAAATACTTTTTTTTCAGAATGTCAACAGCTGACTTTATGGTTCGGATTTTTTTCGGAAAGACTTATTTGTAGTATTCACTATTTTGTTTTAAAGAGTGACATATTTAGTGGTTGAAGTTTTTTTAAAGGGCTAAAAGTATTAATTATATGCGAAAAATTATTATCTACAAATCTACAAAGTGGAAAATGTGAAAAATTATTCAGATATCATATTAATTACTTGCTATTATTTTAAAACTTCAAACGAACATTGTCGTTGAATAATTGCACGATTATTAAGACCAACCATTTACTTATTTTTATCTATGATTTTCTGTACTTGATATTACTTGTTACTTACGTGATTGTGAGAAAAACAAGAAGATGTATAAAAGTACAAGAAGTATGATTAGATTTATAAGTAAAAATATATTAAAAGATAAACAGATGTACAGACATTAAAGCTTTCAATCTACTGGCGTTTATTTATTCATTTTTTACGTATATGTCTTCAAATATTGTTTATAATAATGGTTTGTTTTATTTGATTTTGTCTCTGTTTCTAAGGAGTCAAGACAATATATAAGATTCTAACACGTCACTATACACAAAGAAGAAAATGGCAATGGACTGCGTGTATATTCGGTTGTTATATTTACAACCTCAAATACAGTAATTTACAAAACTTTGTAAAGGGATATTATATGCCTCAGAAACGAATATTTTTTTCTTCTTTAAACAGGGAAACATTGACTTTATAACGCTTCAATAGTTGTTAGTACTTATTATCCAAAGAAAGTAGCGCTTAATGTGAAATAATTTGTCCTAAAGTAGCAAAATTTAAACAAAGTAGTATTTTGACTTCTTTACAAAGTATGTAAAATACTAAATCATTATAAATGTACTTATTGCCAAAAAGAAACAAAATTCATGGTTCATGTAATTGGAAAACAAATAGCTCTAGCTCTCCAGAAATAATAAAATCTTATGCCAAATTAAAATATTTTGGGAAATGAAAACAGAAGCGTTTTTGAAGAATAATCGGACGTTAGGGCAACACTAATAACCGATCTTGATGATATTTTCAGTTATTTTTATGTTTTCTTTGCACATGATGCTACAGTAATCAGTTAATAAAATTTGTATAGGAAAATCAGCGTCATTTTGTAAGCAACGCAATGGCACCATACTAAGTATACCACTCATTGATAAAGGCGCCAGAATGACGTTTATTTAAACTGACAGGGTTAGGGTTTGAGGAATGATTCATGGAGCACTGTCTTCATCATTAACTAAACTAGAGCTATTTCTGATAAACAGATGTTGTTCCGCAAAAACAAATTGTTATTAAATAGAGAAATGAGTATCCTCAAAGAAAGCCCAACATTGCAAAATTGAAAATGTCGCAGGTTTGGTTTTGATAAGTTTATAAACACTTTTCAGTTTGATTGAGCCTGTTCATGGAGGAAGTGGTAATTGCAAGCTACCGTCAACGTACCCTAACACCGACTGAAACGGAATTTAACACGAACTGGTCAAAAATTGAATTTTGATACATCCGCAGATGTTTTGAAACCATCACACTTAAGATCACTTGCGATTTAGATAAAGCTCTTTTCGTCGGAGAGTGTGCATATTACACACATTAAGAATGATAACTCTTTCCAAAACAGTATTTCCATTCAGTTTTAGTTGTTCTTCTTTATAAACAAATATCCTTTATTTTTATCTCTTTATTAGAAATGCATGATGAAATAGAACGTTGATACAGAACACACGTTACAAACTGCTTAAATTTTGATACAGATTACACTTTTGTTTAAGTGTGATTCATTTTCCATTGTTTTTTGTTATCATATATCTTTACAATATTTGCAATAAATTTGTAAACTATGGAGTAATTTCCGCAAACTAATTTGAACATGTTCAATTGTTTGGACTTAATCAACTTTGCATAAATACATTTAGTAGTTTAAGGGTTTCAATGTAACTTTTCATGAGTGAAGGCAAGGCAACCTCTTTATTTCAAATTGGAAAAAAGATGGTTTGATATCCATAAAAAAATAACATGTTAGTAAAAAATATAAACAACAACAATAACAATAAAACAGACAGACAGACTAACAAACATACAAACAAACAAACAAACAAACAATTCAAAAGTAAAGAAAAAAATAAAACACACAAAAAACATCAACAACAACAACAAATGAAACAAAACATATAAAATATGTATTTGATTTATTCAATTTAATAACATACTTAGAACATTTATCAATGACAATTAATGAAAACAGAATCAATATTTACACCAGGAAATCATGAATCAAACAAGGGACTCACGTTAACTATAGAGCATGTACGCATCAGCTGAAATGATGTATAGATAACAGTTTAAATCAAAGATTTATAAATATTCAAGAATCAGTTAGTTAGTCTATAGAGCTCGAAGGTATTTTCACAGAGCGCCCCTTGTTCAATTTCCAAATCAAGAAGACTAAAACGAGTAACAGCATTCATTGTAGCTTCATAGTTTATTAAAATCATATACTCTACAAATTAAAAAAATGATATCTATGGGATTTAAATAATATTTTGTAAATGAAATTTAGAAGCCCAGCAAATTGTGTTAGTTACAATATTGCAGAAATCTCTATTTAACAAATACTAAACTCTGAAAGACCTTTTTTTCGATCGACCGATGAACCAAAGTCACCATAACTGGCAAATGTTGGAGTTTGTTTTAACACCTTAATAATTATATATGTATTTACATAAACGTAAGAAGAGGTTTTCAACTTCTTTTAAGTTGAACAGACCCCATTATATCTTAGCCATACAGTTAAATTATTTTGTTATCAAGGAATCGCATACTAGTTTAAGTTTAGTTTTAATTTTTTATCTATTAATTTTCGAATAAGGTAGTACAATTTAATCTTTTGTAGGCTCTCAGAGCTTGATTGTACGATGCTTTTACAGCACCAGACATATAATCCGTATATGTAAATCGGACACTTAAATTAGTGAGTTTATTAACATATTCAATATCCTCTCCATTTATAAAAAAATCTCTTTGCCCTGACTTGTTAACGTGTTTCAAAAACAAATTATTTTTGTTTTATTAACGTTAATTTTGCGACCCCCCATATTTTTAGAATAGTAACATATCTGGTCTATTTGAGAGTGCAAGCAACACAATTTAATACATTGATAAAAGTTCTAAATCTTTATATAATTATGATATTTCGTACACTAACACAGGTGAAAAGGATGACCTCATTAAATAGATAAAAAAAGAAATATTTAATATATTAAGCCACGTAGCAGGGCCGTAGTGGCTGCCACCCCACTATACCCACAACTTCATGCTATTTTTCATGAACATTTTGAAAATGTGTTTAAAATAAAAAAAGTAACGGGATGTGAAGTATCAAAGACAGGAATTTACAAATTGTAAACGGAACAATCCACGTATTACAAACAAACAGAGGTCAAGATATGCTTATATGCAAAAAATATGGTGATAAATACTGCAAAATAAGTCACTAGCTGACATAACTTGTAAATCATTACTTGATTTTTTTTAACTTTTAAAAAGACGCCGGTATATTTTTCTCATGTTTGACTAATTTGACATATTTTTGGCTCTTCCGGAGTCTTGCAGATTTTAAGCAGCTAATTCAAAACCATTTTGATTTATTAAGAACATTTAAGGCAACGTTGACGTTTAACTCGAATGATTGGTGTAAGGGTGTAGAAAACTCACTTTATGACTCGTCGGTTACTTTGTCAAGTCCTACACATTTAAACTTTTAACAGATCATTCATTTGTATAAAATACCTTTGGCATCTAGGAAACGGGCATTAATAATAATTTTAAAAGTATTTTGATAATAATAATGTCGGCTTTGGTAAGAGATTTGATTGTTATGTATTATTACTGAATAGCCCCACTAAAGATGTGGTTTTTAAAAAAGATTTTAAGTGGAGGTCTAAATGAAATTAATTAATTTCTTTAAATGGTTTATCATGTTTTATAAAGATAAGATTGAGTATCATTATGTTTAAGTATAATGAGCCATTACCATGATGTTGCTAGGAAATAACGTAAGTATACAAATATGATAAAGAAAAGATGTATTTATTTTAGTCTTATATCTATTATACTCCTTTGGCAGATGTTTATGACATCTTGTTTATGGCCTTTTGCAATTGTTTGTACAGTGCCTAAAGTGGCTAAACTTAATATTATTGTTAAAGTAATATAAAATTTAAGTTTACGAGCGAATCTTTCTGCAAACAAAAATGAATCAAGTATTAAAACAGATTGAAAAATGTTCATAAAAATATTTAACTTAAACAAAATGCCCAAGCTTGGCACAAACGTCTACCACATCAAGGTGATGGTTCGCTTCCAAGAACCACGTCCCTACCTTAAAGGTCAAGGGCATTGTTATATTTTGAAGTTTCACATTATCACAAATAGAGTTAATTGGTACACACATTAGTGTCCGGGCTGTAACTAGAAGGATTTTAAAATATCAAGGAATATATATCGAGAATATCAAGACAATGAGTCGCGTCCAATAATTATGTCCCTACCTCAAAGGCCGAGGTCACACTACCATTTTGAAGTTTCACTTTATCACAATAAGAGTTTATAGGTTCACACATGTGTGTCCGAACTGTAACTTTGTCATGCATAGTAATGATTGAAGAATTTTAAAATAACTTTGCGTAAATGTCAACCACATTTAGACAACATGTTGCATTCAAGACACCTGTCCATACCTTCAAGGTAAAGGTCACATTTATAGTTTTAAGGCACTCATTCACTCGAGAGAGTTTGAAGATACACATTCATGTCCGGACTGTAACTTTGTCATGCATGGAAGGATTTTAAAATAACTTGGCACAAATGTCTACCATATCAAGACTATGTGTTGTTGCTAAGGCTCGTGTCTGTCTGTCCGTCCCCACTTACACAACAATCATGTCCAGACTGTAACTTTGTCCTGCATTGAGGGATTTTAAAATAACTATGTACAAATGTCTATCACATGACAATATTGTGTCGCGTCGAACAACCACATCCCTTTTCAAAGGTCAAGGTCACACTTATATTTTAAAGCTTCACGCTATCATTATTAAAGATTACAGGTAAACACAATATATCTGTCCGCACTATAACTTTGTCATGCATCGAAGTATTTTTAAATAACTGGGCACAAATGTCTACCGCATCAAGATGACGTGTTGTGTGTAAGACCAACGTCTTTACCTCCAAGGTCAAGGCCACTCTAATAGTTTGAACGTACTTATGCTCATAAGAAGAGTTTGAAGGTACACATTAGTTTTCAAACTGTAACATGTTCATGCATTTGAGGATTTAAAATAATTTGGCATAAATGTCTACCACATTAAGATGTTTTGTCGCATCCAAGACCATTGTCTCAATGTGTTAAGTTTGCTATAAATAACACTTTATTTCACAAGAACAATATTAAGCAATTAGTTACTTTCATTCTCTTTTCTTTTCATAATACCTGCTTAAGAAACCTTTTCGGGGGCATTCGTCACTTACGTGACAGATCTTGTTCTATTTTTAGTTGTTTTTATTTGATTTATTTTTTATTTCATTCTGGTGTGTACCCGTATCAATATTTTTATTATATTTCCCGTTTCCTTTAGTCGTAATATGTACATTAATAAATATATGCAGAAACTGACAGTCAATCGACCATATCGAAATAACTTCTTAATGAAATAAGTTTCTTCAATTCTATGTATGGATACTACAAGAAGAAAGCATATAACCGTTTACTGATTTTGTATCTGTGATGTCCGTTTGTTATCAGCTGGCAAGGTCGGTCGCCCACTTAAACTTTATTTGATAAACAATACCCGGTTTTGCATTGGGGATCTTTTATGACGCACGCCCCTTTTAATATAAAAAATGTAGTTATAACAGGATTGAACATGCTTTAACAAGAATATTTGGTTAGATTCCTTTCTGCTTATCATCGGTACCATGTGAAATTGGATTCAATATAAGAAAGCTTTTGTTTATATATGTATGCATATGAGTTGAGAGAGCATCTTAAACCAGAAAGGTTAGTTTAAATTTATATTTCTAATGTAGATTTTCATTATCAACTTAATTTTATTTCGGACTAAGCATTATGCTCATATGAAAAATAGCCATTTATAGCATCGTGTCTGCGTTAATTCAACAGTGCGCAAGCAACAATTATTCGTCAATAACGTAGGATTTTCAATTTAAAATTTAAATATACAAAAAGGTATTAAAGGGAAATTACTTAAACAAAAATGTTGTTAAATGTTCATTAAAAAGTGAATTCTAATTATTCGGTAAACAAAGTCTTGTTAGGAAAATGTTTTGTTTTGATATCCTAAAAAAGACAATTTAAAAGGAAATATGGATAAATAAATGAAAAGTCAAAAACAACAGTAAGAAAGTGAGAGACTGACTTTTTATTTTGAGTAATTCATAGTAGTTTCGTGGCGGAAATATCTTTAGCATGTAACATTAAATAGATGTGTTTCGTTCATCTAATATCTTTTGTTTATTTTTTGCTTTCTTATTACCAAGGGATTTGTTTGCTTTTTTTAATTATCAGCGGATATATGTAAAAAAGGGAAGGGATCTCACGAAAAAATAGACTAAATAACCGTTGGTTAAGTCAGATTTAAAGTATATGAGGTTCTTAATTCCTAAAAAGTCTAATTTAACGATGAAAAGTATTCAGTTTAACTTGATTTTTAAACGTGCTGAGAAAATATTTTCTAATTTTTTTAAAGGCCATTTCAGTTGCATTTCTAATATTGAATTTATTATTTCCATTGCATAAACTAACAAGTAGAATAAAAAAGATAATTATGTCTCAGCAACTTGTATATTGAGTATGTTAGGTACTAAAATATCCTAGCAAAACATCGCTTAAGACATAGACTTTTAAAAGTTAATTTTATATATAACTTAGCATTTATTCATTTCAATTTACCACCTTGTCTTAAACTACTTTGTAATTCTTTAGTTGTTAAGCACGAAATGGTATAAAGGCGTTTATATTTGATAAATTAAGATAAAGAATTTATAATTTATTTTTGTGATGCTACAGATCCACGTTATATATAGATTTAATTGTATATTACAATGTTATGAATTCTTATAAAGAAAACAAGAAACAAAACACTTTAATTTAAAATAATCAATTATTTTATTCTGGGTATTTTATGTTGAAAATGGATCAAAGTAACCAAACTTTAGATTCACTTTTTTGTAAAATGATGTTTATGTGACTTTAAATAGCGAACACATACTTGCAAATAAACAATCAAACACATTTTTTATGCTTAAACAAAATATCAAGAGTTTCACGTTCATGTCATTGATCAGAAAATATGTGTGTATTTAAATACAATACAATGCGACTTAAACATTATCAGTCACACAGATAAAATTTGATTTTTTACTTGAAAAAAGTCTATGTATACAATTTATTTTCAAACGAAGCTACATTTATTCTCTTTAAAGAGAAAAATATATAAGTGTTGTGTCGTAGTTACAGTAGCAAAATGTTTAATGGGACCTCAGATCTCAGACCATTCGACCAGAAATCGCCCATATTAGGATACAGATTAATGTCAATTCCATCCCATTTAGATATAAAACAATGAACAAGACAGAAAGTAAAATGCCCCTGACAAGTCTTAAAAGCATTAATTAATATGAGATTAATAGTTTAAGAAGCTAACACGTTTTGTTTCAAAATGCCATACAAAGATACGATTTTTCTATTTTACAAGCATACATTCGAAAAAAAAAGAACAATAGTGTAAGAAAATTCAAATTAATACACCGTAATTATTGTTCTATGCTGAGGATTTATACAAATTTTCAATGTGCTTTATTGGTAAACAAATTCAAAGGGTAGTTTCAAAAACTAGTATAAACTGTGGACCCAGAAACGTCCGCTCGATTATTATGCGTTACCTGTTCTTGGGCATGGGTTGTAGTTTGCATGTTCCGTTTCCGTCAAAGCGCAAGCCTTTTTTATCGTTGTTCATGTATATGCAGATTCTATATTCTCTGATTTATGTAATCAGTATATACACTTGTGCCTAAGGTAGCGATCATCTATTGAAATCACTATGGAAGATAATAACTTATGATTTGTGACTTAACATCGGTCATATGTACCTAAATATTTGATAATGAAGATATTTAATCTTTAGTACTGTAATTGTAAGATCAAAATTAGATATAAAATCTAGCATGCATTTTTATTTGTTTTGTATTTCATTGAAAAAATAATATGAGATTATGGAACCTCTAATAATGTAATAATTAAGATCTTGACCTGTTCTTTATTGTGTGTGCTTGGTGTAGAACGAATATATATGCATTCAAAATTATAAAGATTTTGTTACCATGGCAACATGTTTTATCTTGTTTATTTTAGACACCTAAAAACCAAATTATGAATATCATACCTTGGACTAGATGTCTGCTGATAGCCGTGTTACTTATTCAACCTGATTACATTTGCTGTGCAGGTTATAATTTATAAAACGAAATTGCTACATTTACCACAATCTTTCTTTGCTCTGAGAGCACTTTGCCTGCTTATTTTTTTGTTAGCTGGCACTGCATTATTGTTTTCATAATTTTATCTTGACTAAACATCTTAAAATATAGTACATTTCTTTTTTGGATACCAATGACTTCAATATGATAACAAATGGTAATTAATGGCTGTTGAATATAAGACTTTCTCATTTTGCTGTTTACAAAATCAGTAGCTTAATATATAAAATTATGTTCATCTGCTTTTTCCTTAGATAAGACGTATATTTCAATATGTCCATGCCATGTCACTTTGCAAATGTGTTATATCTCAAAAAGACCCTAAATCCCACGCATGTGCACTCTATTTGGAAATCCAATGGTTCAAAATCGGAAGTAGAAGATATAGAGGATATTTGTTTGTTTGTGTGTAAGATGAAATTTTATTTCATCGAGTGGGCTTTAAAAACAGTATTCTCACGAGTGGCGAAGCCACGAGTGAGAATACTGTTTTTAAAGTTCACGAGATGAAATAAAATTACATCTTACACAACAAACAGACAAATTTTCTTTTTATTTTATGCTTAAAAACAAGTTAAAACGAAATTTCCATAATTTTATCGTTAATATTAAAACTGTTTCCCCCATTGAGAGCCCCATTTATTCGGAATTTCTCATTAAAAAAAAGAAGTCTTGAGCTGAAAAATAAGTCCGCCAATCAACATTAAATGACGGTGATATTTATTAATTTTATTAAAAAAATATGAATGATCGCTTGTTTTGATAATAAAAACAAACAATTCTTGTAGGAGAAAAAGTCCAACCATCCATCCATATTTCTGTTACTTAGTGCGTATTTATATTAGACCTGTCTTTGTAAATTGTAAGCGGCAGCCATTTTTTAAAGTTGTGTATTTCGTGGGAGGAAAATAATTGTGTAAGATTCAGAGGGATATAATTTGGATTTGTTAGTCATACACATTTTTAAAAGAAAGAAAACTTATTTGAGGATTGTAACAGACAAAAAATAAGTGTTGACAGATGTGAAAACATTCAGAAAAGGAGCTAGGAAAATGGAAAACTTGGAAACCTGCTCAAGAACGCTGGGTTGATTTAACTTATACTTCGAGTTATGGCTGTCAATGCTTTCAATTTTTCATAAAGCATACGGCAGTTATTGCTCGTAGGATACTTTAATATGCCAAATGTCATCAAGAGCAGTTTTGCATGGGGAAGGAATGTATTTTTGAGACTGTCAAAATGAAACAAAAAAACGAAATTTGGTGATTGGAATTTCATGAATTTGAATGAATAGAAGTAAGTTTTCTTCTTTTTATTACTTTTGACATTTAAGTTATTTATCAATTTCAGTTTTGCTTTTTCTTTAAACAGCCTGACATTGTCAGAATTGTCAGCAAAAATAAAATTGAGGTACCACATGGGGAAAATCTTAAAAAAGTAGTTTCGTCATTGAAAAGAGTGAAATTATATTTTGATAATTTTCACTGTGAAATTACCAAATATAATTTTCACGGATAAATCAGTAATCCACTGAAAAGCATAAAATAAAATGCTTTGTGACTAACTTACAGTATAATTGAGATTTATGTGTTAAATGAAAATATATAAGATATTGTGAATATTATACAAGCATCTCTAATGGTTACCAGTGTTACAAAAACTGTTTTTCAAAAATGGAAGTACCTATTTTCTTATATTATTATGTTTAAGTGACTGTTATTTCATAAATAACATAATGAAATTTCCATGTGTCATGTGTTTTAAACATTGTTTTGCATGATATATATATATATATATATATATATATATATATACGTTAACTTTCTTACTATGAATAATTCCAGGTCTCGGTTCAACCTGCACGCTTGCAGCACAATGTTCAGGTGTAACAAATGCTACATGTAAATCATTGACATGCAAGTGCGAGGCTCTTTTTAAAACAGACAAGCAAACATGCGTTCTGAATGGTAATTTGCTTACTACCTTTAGGTTTCTTAAATGTAACAATATGACACAATTAAAATTCAAAAGAAAGTTGCTATTTTCTGTTCGTAACTATGGTGTCCTATTTAGTGGATGCATTTTGTGGACGAATTAGGACACCGTACTTAACACATGTATGGTTATATCGATCCACCGGACAGGCCTTTCGTTATAAAATAACTTACCAATAATAACCGTTTGCGACTACTCATCTATCCCACATGATTTAAAAAGTAGCGATGAGAGCCAAACGACCATTGCACTAGATGTCCGGATTCAATTGTCACTGATAAATGTGGGCTCACAAAAGGATCGTATCGGTGACTCCTGGAAAACAACTTATGCTTATTGAGTTATACATGTACGAGCAGTAAATATTATTATTTGTTTCTGGATGAAACACCCGTCTTATTAAAGATTTATGCATCCAAATGAGCCACAATATTAAAGAAAAAAAACTTGAGATAAATCTATTTCAATAAAAGTAAAAAGATTCAAAATTCAAGTAATAATTTACATATTCTGTGCGCTTATTGACTGAATTTTCAGTACTTTACACCACATTGCCTCTGCGTGACTAACCCATTACAGGGAATATTTGCATATGTTAACGCTTTTTGTATTTTTGTTGATTTTAAGTGGCGTATGCAATGTGTAAACAACTTTCTTAGCCCACTTCAGAATGTTTTCCTTTTAAATATATTTTCAAACTTTTCATGGAAATAAGTACAAATTTGGAGGCATGCTACGTTAAGGTGAAAAATATATAAGAAAAGCTGTATTAACGTTTTTCAAATACACACTGCTGGATAAAATTCATTTTGGCAGTAGACGATATTTCGTTGTGCTTGTATTTAATAGTTTACTTAGAAAATAAAGTGTTTTTTACTGTAACAGTTATCAAATTATGTATTTTCACTTCTGACTAATTTTGATGATAACGTGCTCTGCTTGTTGAAATGTTTTTGATTAGAATATGCCCTATTAATTTTCATCAGTAACTAAATTATTGAAATAACATTTCAGGTATAAATGATACTTGCGCTGGTAACCAAAACTGTTTGAGTGCAAATCATTTAACATGTGATACACTGAAATGTCAATGTGCACAAGGATATAAACCAAAGGCTGGGGCATGTATTCCGAAAGGTAAATCAATTTATTTTTCTACACTATTGTCCCAGGATGATAACTCGAATCTTCGTTTACATATAAACGATTAAAAACAATGCGGCGGACTGCAGCCTAATAAATACAATACAACGTAAAACGTCATATTTTCATGTGCATTGATAGCGCACCGAGTCAGTAATTTATGCATTAACATGTTCAAATCATGGTTAAGTACAATTGCATCTTAGTGCTTTTTTCTTATTTGACAGGTTTTGTTGCGAATAGTTTTAAATGCTGTGAATAGAATATTTTGTGTACATGGGTTGATATGCACTTGAGTTTTTAAAATGAAAAAAAAAAATATGGAAATAGATATTTAGATTACCACACAAAAGACAAAGTAAATGAAAAGGAAGACAAAAATGACAACATCATAATAATAAAATAGATGCCCATATATAGTTGTTGACACTTCCAATCTCGGATAATGTGCAGACTTACATGGACCTTTACATGTACCGTTAAGACAAATTCATTTGCATCTTTTTAAACCATCTTAATATTGCCACTATGACTAAACAGTAATAAAAAAGAAAATTACAATATAAATTTCTCTAAAAATTTGCATAATAGCAGACTTTATATTTATTTGAAGTAAAACATATTATCTTATCTTATATATCTTATTATACTTTGTCTTTATTTACGCCTGTCAATGACTATGTCTTACTCAACTAAATCGAGCATCACCCCATACACTTCTTAATAAACAATAGCGGTTCTTTATTATGATGTTTAATATATAAGCTTTAGGTGGATAGCTTTACATTGATAACCGTTAAAATGATATTCACATCATGGTGTCCGAAATACTTTTTGATGTCGTTACAAACTACTTGTTTTTATCTATACACGTTTATGTTAACACTGTCTAACAATACGTTACTTTTTGTAATACATTTACAGGAAAGCGCTTTTTAGTTGTTTACATATTGGCGAACGAAGACATGATTTGTTGATATATGTATGCATATTTAACTCACACGTCTATGATACAATTTTAGATAATGATAATTATAGCTGTGATATAACAGTGTTTATACAAAGAGCAATATTTATATAACGGTTTTGGTAAAAAAACACTTTGATGTGTAGATTAAGATAAATGTTCATATTTGTAATTTTATTAAAGGTTATTAAGAAGATTAATTTAACGATTTTTAGTACCATATATTTAACTTAGCACATATTTCATCTTGTACTTATACTTATTCATCATTGTATGATGGGAATTGTTTAAATAACGTTTGATTTTGAACAAGATTTCACTTGTGTAACATTTCAGCGGTTAATGATACTTGTAAAGTTGCCGAATCATTTAACATGGTAAAAATGTAATGATATGCTTGTATCAAAGGGGCAATTCTTTAATTTACTTGTGCATGTAGTTACATTTTTAATTTTCATCAATTCTGTTTGCGCGTTTAATTACGAAAACAATTAATGTTAAAATGTTTTTTCACATTTTTTTAGAAAAAATTCTTTGAGGCTGCTTAAATAGTCATGTTTCTTTTTTTCTCGTTTTTAGATTTCCTAAGACTTTAAGTTAAGACAAAAAAAACTATTTATTTAGCTTATTGCTTTTTGTTCTACCAAGTAGTTGACCATGCCCTTCGCATTTCACATTGAGAATTCTTTATTCTATTTTAATATCACTCTAACATTGTCAAATTGACTGCATTTTTAACCACATGGTGTATGTACTGTAGTAACTCAAAATGATATTCAAACAACGATTTTCGATCTGTCCGGATTTCCTTATGCCCATTTCGCTACAGCTGTAGATATACTTCCTATAACCAAAATATTTAATTAAAACTTAAAGACCTATATTTTAGTGAATGGTGGTAAAACTATGTTTAATTTGTATTATTTTTTATTCTGTCTACGTTTTAGTGATTGGCAAACAATGCACAGATGCAACGGTATCGACTGATTGCCCGCTAGAAAATTCCGTTTGTACTTCATCGAAATGCGCTTGTAAATCAGGGTACAATAACAATGCTGACAGATGTTTGAAAAGTAATTTATCATTATAATAATAACAATTATTGTCATATTTCAAGATTTTATAATATGTAGCTTACCTTACTTGACTAAATCTTGTTATGGCTCATGAAGCAATTGTTACCGATCTGGCCTTTACATTTTTGATTTCCACATTATTGACCAGCATAACTATTACACTAAACTTACGTTGTCACCGTAGGGGAACACAGCGTGTTAGTATTGACTATGTTTTACGTGACGGCATACATACAACTTACTGAAGCATATTGGTAAAGCCTGGGTGTAATTATAACACATATCTTTTACAAATGTTTGTATCGGAGTGTTTTTATCATACAGTGTTATACCTGCTGGTTGTTGATGTTGCAAACAAGAATTATAGATGGTATCCAGATTAAATCATGCATTGTATTTTCAAGAGATTAACTTATGACGCCGATATTAACCTTAATAAAAATTAGATAATCGCCAGTTTACATTATGTACAATGAAAAAAAACAACAGCAAATTAAAGGAGGGAACAGAAAAGGGTCTTGGCATTCACTGTCGATACTACTAACTATTTTTCTAAATATTTACATGAAGTCATCGGAGGACACTGTATGGGAAGCTCTGCATGTACTGGTGACACTCATTCAGTGTGCAATAACAATTTATGCGAATGTGCTGAACACTTTGGAGAAAAAGACAACGTGTGTACTGCAAGTAATAAAAAAGTTTCAATTCAAATAAGCTTTAATGATTTTACCGTCAAGATATAGGAAGTAAATACTTGATGTCTTTTTATGTATAAAAATTAACGATTTGATAACATTAATATACGATTTTTTAATATCTTAATCCATATATGTTGCATGATTTATGCTATTATGCAAAGAATTGCAAAATTACACAAATCGATACATCAAGTAATTTAAAGTAAAACAATAGGGCAGGAAACATTTGAACTGAAATCAGCTTATGCACCCTAGTATTATGAGGTTTTCAGTAACTTATAACTTGTACATTAACAAAGGTGAACATATTTTAAATGATTTAAGGATAAAATATTAAACATTTTGTTTTACATGACTGACTTATTTGCATTTGAGAGTATCACCAATTTTATAATTTAAAGTTTTATTATAATAAAACAATTAAACTATTTTTAAGCCTTAGACAGCAAACAATGCACGCCACCAAAAGGTACGGAGTGCGGCGCTAATGCTGAATGTGACGAAAAGACAAAAGCATGCCGATGTAGTTCTGGTTTCAAGATGAACGTTGACACTTGTGTTGCAGATAATGGAGGTATGTAAAGATCCTGTAACACAAATATTTTATAGTTTTAAATCATAAAAATGATGCTCAAATTAAGATATATCAATATTGAAGGTTCCAAAAAGCAGTATTTATAAAGATATAACCGAATTTAACATTTCATGTAAATAAAGAGAGGTAATAAAAATGTTCTATAAATTTTAAGTAAAATTTTACAATAAGAAATGAATGCATACTTTTAAATGATTAGTAAACATATAATATGTACAAATATTTGCAGTACATATTTTACATATCCTTCGATGTTTGAAAATTGTTTTATTTGCATAATTATACACCACATGTATATAATTTCACTTAGTGTGGTTTACCACTTTGATCACAACAAACAGGATCTTTAAACTTGTATTCATGCAAAATTAGAAGTTATGTTCGGGCCCTTTAAAGGTCATTCTTTCCATTTAAAATAGGTTTCTTATGTTATTTTTCTGTCCTCATAAACAATTATAATCATGAAGATAATAGTATTATCTCACCGTATATATCCCTTTACGCAGGAATGTGCAAATAACGCAGGAATCGTGCAACAGTAACGCAAAATTGTGCAATTTAGCGGCTAAAACGAGCACTGCGATAAGTAAATTGACCAATATTTTAATTGTACACCAAATTGAAAGAAATGATTGAGCGCATACGAATGCCAAGATATAATACATTAAACCTGATCAAAATATTTCCATGAAAATGTTTATTTTTCAGGATAATTCCTGAAAATGACGACCTGACTAGGATATTGATGGCGATCTTTAGTTTCGTTGATATCTCTAAATACAATAACGTACATTTTACTTTATGATTTGTTTATGTTCGTTGTACCTGAGACATTTTCATAGTACACATAATTTAGCAGATAAAGCGTAATTGATACAATTTTACGACGTAACGCCGAATTTGTGAATGAAGCACTGAAGTAACGGGGGTTATCTCATTAAAAGTAGCTAAATCTTATTTTACCAGATTCCTTCTATTGTTATACAACACTTGTAGTTTGACAATTGTCTTAGGTATACAGAATATGGAAAAATAATACAAAAACCTTTAAATGTGTTAAATGTACATATTTATTTGACGAAACACAAAAGTCACCTTCAAAATGATAATCAGGTTGTCTTTCTCACGATGATCTAAAGAAGTAAGCATATTCCTGAACAAAAGTGTTATGCTGGTTAAAGTATTATGTCGTAGCAACTATATGCGCTACTTCATTTCTTTAAATTTCATTTAAAATAAAATATTTTGGTTCGTTTACTTACTGTGTTATTCGTTTTGGCAATAGCGTTTCACAGATCGGTGTTACTTTTACGTTAATTGCCCAATTCTGCGTTACTGGATATGCTAGGTGTTCATGGATCCGAAGAAGATAATGCAAAGTCATAGATAGAACAAAATAAATATATCTACAGAGTATAAATAAATATGAAGGAACAACTTAATATTTCAAAAACTCTGTCCTAGGGTCTATTCTCTATAAACTAAAGTAAAAGTGTACAACAATTGTGTTACAAATACCAAATCCAGTGCTAAATATTTTTGTTTTAATTTGATACATGTAGTCCATGTTTACTTATTTATGTGGGGTGGAGGGGCGGCAATGGCAAGTTGTTAAGGTCGTTGACTACAAACCACTTGCCCTTCACCGCTGATAATTCAAATTCCGACAGGGACTTTGGATTCTGTGAGGAAGCTGTCCAGTTAGCTTACGAAACGTCGGTAGGTCTACTTAGGTTCCGTTTGTGCCTGAAATAATACACGGAAGGTGACCTGAGGTCTTTGCTGGAACTTCGCCATATGACCTATACTGTGTGACGTAAAACCCATTCAAGCAAACAAACAAAATTGCATATGGGTTTTTACTATACACTTACTGAAATAAGTTCATTTATACTATAAAATGTTTTTAAATGTAGATTTATTGTAAAATTTTGTGAATGAGATATAAATGATTTAAAAATCAATGACCAGACAGTTTGCGCTCTCTTTGAAATATCAGGTTTAAGGAATTATCATAAGTTTTGAATTACCTTAATCAGTTGTGAATAATTCATTTCAACAGTTGAATAAAAAGGTGATTTGTGTTAAAGAATTTTAACTTGCGTATGCATTGTGTCAAATATCTATTCAAACACACTCTATTATGTGTATCTGTCTCACAAACGTGGTGTTTGTTTAAGTAGTTTTATAGATAACGAAAATGTAAGATTTGCTAAACTTAAAATATGTTAAATTAACATTGAATCGACAAAAAGTGATTAGAATTGTATACAATATTCAACTAGTAAACTTTATTATTTATAGTGTCTTAGTTAATATTTCCATTGTGTTTTTTCTTTGAAAGGTATGACGACATCCCTGACATTTGCCATACTTGCAATTCCTGGATTGCTAGCCCTGAGGGAGGCATATGGACAGTTTATGTAAGAGTGTCAAATACTTGCTACCTAGTAAAAGGTAAGAAACAATGAATAAATAAATAAATAGATAAATAAAATAAACAATAAATAAAATAGAAAAATAATGTTTCAACTCGTTATCCGTTCATCTTTGGTAATAGTTTTGCAACATAATATAGTAAGTAAATACCATAGAAATCTATAAATGTACACTTTGTTCATTTCAGGTATATGGAGTGTTTGACCCATTTGTTACCGAATTGGCATTTCAAACCTTCATGGATCGCATGCTTTGTTTCCGTTTCATCTACGATGCGTTTTCGTCTTTGTTTTATTTTGAGAGACAACTTTTATTCATGTGTTCCGTAGCACAGACCTTCATTTTGAATCCGAATTTAATAGTGCACTAAATCCTTGTTTATATGTTTTTTCTTGATATTCTTTTACAACTTTAATGTTTAAATTATCAGACATACAATATACAATTTTAAAGTAAAACATTTTACGAATTCGCCAGCCTATTTTCTTGTCAAATCTAGGATTTCCTGTGTTGGATGAAGCATTTAAAAGATCTAGACTTATGAAAATACAAGAGATATGATAAGATTTGACAAGAGTTATCTGAATGACATGCATATATTACACATAATAAAATTGACGAAGTGAATATTTTGATTTTTATCATTCTGTTAAACATTGTCTGATTGAATACGGCATGGACGAGTTTGCTGTGTTTATGATCCTTTTTCCGATAAGAAATATAAATTTTGAGTTAAGCATGTGTGTCAGTCATACAGAGACAAAGGATAACATGTTTCAAAAGAATTCTCATAATAATATCACTTTCAGTGTTCTTTATGCAGACCAGTTTAGTTTCTTCAAAAAGAACTTGTTTGAGATTGGAAAATGTTCATTTGCTTATAATTTTTCCTAGCATCTTGTTAATGGAACAGTACACTCCTTGTGGATAATATGTGTGCGTATAGTTAGACATGAGTTATATATGCAAGTGTGACCCAAGTAAACATTGACTAAACTATTTATAATTTATATCAATATCTGTTACTAGTATAGTTTCTAAGTATCATCGGAATCATTAATATTTCATATTTTTATATTGTGCATTTACACCTAAATCGATATATCATTTTTGTTTCCATTTCTAACAAAGTTTCAAAACAAACTAGATGTCTGACAATAAACAAAGTGTTAATGGTTAGTTCATCAGAATAAATTTAAGGACATTAAAATAACAAGTACCAAATGTTAAGAATTTACTTACATTTTAATAAGAATAAAGAACACATTCCTAAAAAAACAAAACATTTTCACTATGTCAAAGAATCAGACATATTTTTAGTAAGCTGTTCGTAAAAGACGCTCATTTCCGCTCTCTCACTTGGGTCTTTCAAAATTGCAATCCAGTAATTGAAGCAACTTTCCTGCAAGTTCACGAGGGTTTTCGTCTCTAATATTTCAACTAAAATAAACTTAATAAAGTTCTTTTTCAAATGTTCAAATCCTAGTTCACCCAGACATTTCAGAATTCTTGTTATTCTGTTATGATTGTGCTTCGATCTGAAAATAAAAATAAATCAATTATTATAATCATCAAAAAATTTGCATGCAAAATATTTACGCGTGCCCTTACGATTACTTTTTCAATTGTTGTAATGAAAAATCGCCTGCTTTGAAATAGAAACAAACTATTATGGAAGGTATAATTATTCAATGTGAATGAACATTGTAATTTTAGGAAAAGAATAAATATTATTCGAATACAAGTGGGTGGACTATTACGCTAGGTTTTGTAATATTATAAATTGTTATTCACAATCGGTGTGCCTAAAATACGTAAAGTGGCGTAAAGGGGCGTAAAGTGGAGTAAAGAGGAGTAAAGTGGCGTAAAGTAAATATAAAGTGTTTATTTCGGTAAAAGAAAACGCTTAATTATTGAAAATAAATAATAATAGGTAATCACTTGGATTAAAGGATTCTTTTTACATACTTAACTCTTATCAAAAACAATAAAAAGTAGGGGAGACCGGAATACTCTAGGACACGGCATTGAGGAAATGTTTTCATTTTTATCTCAGTTATACATAACATAACATAATATAACTTGACATAACATAACTTTTATTCAACAATAAAATAGTAACAACAAATTCATAGTCGATTTACAGTGCAAAGTGAGACACAGGATTTCATAACCTAGAAGTACATACATTTATACATATATATTTCGAACTGAGAAGTTCTCTGCCTGAGGAATGACAATCACATAAGAATAATATATGATAGCATTCATACTAATATTTAGATAACAAAATCAGTGTGCATAATAATCAGAAATGTATTTAGGGAGAGAACTCTGCAAGTGTGCGAATCGTTTCCCTTCCCTGGCAAAATTGAATATCTATGCGTGAAACGTGTGCCCAACTAGTATCGGGAAATATTATGTGCAGCTATTACAATTAATTTATTTAATAACTTTATCTAAAGCCATACAGAGCGTATGTAAGGACTTAAATTCATATAATGATTTATTCTGGGGCATGTTGACGACAACAGATCGAAAAAATTAAGGTCTTTTAAGATATGAAACATTACTGAATTTCGACATAATCGCTCAGCCTTTCGAAAATTTCGAAACTAAAGACCGACAATATAGACCTATGGTGATTTAACATGTTACTATATATTAACAGCTTATTGCTAAGATTACAACTAGCTTGTCACATGTTTCACTACATAAGATTAAGTCACATACAAAAACATGTATGCATGTTTAATAGTAACATTTATTATAAGGCATGTAAGATACAATTACAGTGTACAACATAACACAAATTCAAAGCATGTATAAGTATATATCTTTAGATAATACAATAAATTTTACAAAGACGTTCTTTAAATGCACAAAATAAAAAAAGTGTGCTACAACTTTTGCAATGTTCGTGTTTGTATGGCTTATTTGTTAATTTCGAAATTAAAATGATTGTCATATCAGCATAAAATTATCACATTATCAAAGAATCCTCAAACCAAATAGGATTAAAAAGGGAAGGTTAAAAAAAGTTATTTACCAATACCATCAACTGTATAATAATGATTTGTGATATACTTATAGATATTTCAAAAAATGACTATTTTTCTAATGTATTCTGGAATGTCTAACTGAAAAGATGTTTATAGAATAATTAACATTATCCCGACAATTGAGTATATTTCCAATATAACTAATAGGGAAACAAAAAATTGTTAGCATCTTTAAAAATAGAACATTGAACAAGGAAATGACCACATAAAACAAATACACAAGTGAAGCTGATACGCATATGTATCAATGTAACTGAACATCTTATTGGCATATGAATGGTATTCTGAAAATGGACGTTTAAAATTATAAAGGGAAACAAAGTAAAGGAAATAATAATTAATTTAATGAGCATTTTTGACAACATTCTTTCAAATCATAGAATTATAGCTATATTAAAGATATACTATGCTCATCATTAAGTAAAATATTTTTAATAGCAAAAATGTATTGAAATCTATGAAATTCTTGCTTAATATGTCTAGTTTGAAAAAAGAATGAATGTAAAATGAAAAGAAGCTGCATTCCCTATTGCAGGTCAAGTACGTTTGGTCACTATATATTCATAGTTTGACCATCTATAGTGTGTAGAGTTTTAAACACCACATACCTACATGTTTATTTTATATATTCAAAGAGACTGTGTATCAATTATCAATAGTTTCTAATATCACATATATATTCATAGTTTGACCATCTATAGTGTGTAGAGTTTTAAACACCACATACCTACATGTTTATTTTATATATTCAAAGAGACTGTGTATCAATTATCAATAGTTTCTAATATCACATTTGAACATAGTATTATCTTATTTTTTCAATATGACAATTTTTAGAATTTAATGAATTTTCTTTTAAACATATGAGAACATTGCTCAAAAAATAAATATCATTTTCAATCATAACAAATAAACAGTATATATTACGTTTAATTCATATATATATATATATACATTGTCCATTACTTATGGTTTGTTGCTCTTTCAGCTGCGCGTCTTCGCCGTTGATGCGGTTTTTTTCCTGCACTCGGTGTGTTTGGTAAAGTAAGCCATCCATTAGTTGATGTTACAGTATAAGAGCGCCCTTTATCTCGGTAGAATTTATTCAACAGTGTGTTCCGTTCCTCTTTGGTTTTATTAACCCACACATCAACACTTAAACAATGCATGGTGTTCAAAATTTCTTGACAATTTCAAATTGCCTACACTTACAAGTGCTTTTTCCACGTCTTTGTACATAGAGTTGACAATCGTTTGAATTGTCTCAATAAGAGTTGTTAAATCTTCCAATTTGTGGTTAGTGCCGATTTTAAGTATATTATTCATGCTTTCGGCATTATTGTTAGACCACTGTTTTTCGATATGTCTTAATCTCCCGGGAAGATTGACGTATTCACGTATCAAAGGCTCAATGCGCGTTTGAAGATACGGCTTGAACCTAGGGGCCATCGTATCTACGATGCCCCATAAATTATCCATTTTCTGGTTATAAACTATAGTGTCGCTAGCATTTGCTACGCCGTCTTCTCCGAACAGTTCATTTATAAGTAATTTACGTTCTTTTTCGTCGACGCCTACTTTTTTTATCAGATATTCTTTAACATTTTGCCGAAGATGCCGTGTACAGATTACTTGGGTCGCACCAACAAAGGACCTTTTTAGACTCTTCCGTAACGCAGTCTCGTCGTCTGATCCTATTATTAATTTATCTAATTCCGCGTCACTGAATTTCGAGGCCACATTAGAGAAAAATACATTAAAAGTTTCGAAGTCAGATTTTCTATGTAAAAATGAAGGTCCTAAGAATATTGGTGGTGCGCCTGTATCACACCTAACCACAGACAAGTTTTTAAATACGGTTGTAGTCAAAAATAATTGTCCTAAATTGTATGTCTTATCAACACCAAGTATAGATCCGTTTTCTTTACAACAAAATCTTTTAATGTCCTGAATCTGCTCATCCGTGTAAAGTACAACGGATGGCCCTGGCGGTGAATGTATCACTGACCTAATGAAGCTATGTCCCAAGTAAACTTTATTTTCAATGTTTAATATGTGATCAGCAATGTTTCGTAGGTGTAGATTGTCCTTTTCATTTCTAGCTTTACGATTTTCACTATATTTCATGTTCTGCATTCTGCATCAAGTTCCTAGGCAATTCGTGGATATCATTGCCGTTGTTCAGATGGTCATGTACATTTTTTGCGCTGTCTGTTTTTAGCATCGCCTTTGCTTTTACTTTCAGAGCTGGCTTTGCTCGAATGTAGGGTTGGAAATTGTTCTTAGATTTAGTTAATCCATGCACCCTTCTGTCTGGGAAACGTCCTGAATACTCATAGATGACACAGTTTGTACGTAAGTCTTCATAGCCAGATGGAACATTTCCAATCCACGAGATACGTCGTTTGTATTCAGCACTTTTCACGTTGATTAACTTAGAACAGTATCACCATTTTGTTTCCAAAAATATTTTGTAGTTATAACTCATAAATATATTTCTACTGTTTGTTTCAATATTTGAAGTAGTAATGAAAAAAAATCAACTTTTAAATGAAAAAAACGGTCTTCACTTTAGCAAGCAAATTGTTTCTAGTGTTTAATGAAACTGTGACAAAATTAGACGAAATGTAATTAATATGACAGTGTCTATTTGTCTATTTGTCGCATTTTGAAAATTATTGGTAATATATTAAAAATTATTTTGAAATCAAAATAAAGCACCTGTTTAAATTTGCAAATCTTTCTTCCCAGTTATCTGATCTTACAACTGTACCATCTTTTTTATTTTCTAGCTTCAATCCATAAAAGTCTAGCATCATCTTGTACGATAGTAAAAGTCTATCTTGCGCCTCCTTACAATCACAAATTTTCTGTTGTAAAATAAATTTGTTTTATTAGACGTCAATATTAAATCATATTTTTGTTGTTGTTGATAACTATTTAAAAAAAATCAATCCGTTCAAAAGAAAAAATGATATTGAACATTTTGGTGTTTTATAACAAATCTAAAACTTGATATGTTTAATAGTTAAATCTATTTGAGCTTTTGCAATGTTAAAATATACACATACGTAAATAAAATTTAAAACTTTTTAACATAATCAAATGGAGCATGAAAATCGGGGTAAGAAATGAAACGAAAAGTAAAGAAATATACTTAGAATTAAACTGAAAATTGAAAGTTAGTGCAATTATTATCCAGATGTGTGTGAACACCGTTGCAACGTTTTTAATTATTGAATAATTCGCACAATAAATATGATTAACGTGGTGAGGGATTAATCTAAGAAAATTGCACCCAAGGTATTGGTTATGACCTTTAGAAAATAGCTAAACCATCCCGGAAAATATGTCAAGTCCCGTCATGTCATAAAGCTCACTGAAATCATTTTTTTTCTTCAAAATACAAGCGTCAGGAATTCATTTTGATAATTGAAATACAGCTTTGTCACTCCTAATTTATTGTTATATTTGCACTTTTCATGATATAAAAGTACTGACGTGTCATGATATTTAGGTTATATTTTAAAAAATATTGACTTTTTTTTTACTTTTACAAAGAAGCCATATTTTTTTCAAAAATAACATTCTAACAATTATAAAAGCAACCAATTGCAAATTTCATACGAAAATGCATCACCATTTTAAAAATAAGTTGTGAATTGTTCATCTAAATACGATAAGTTTATTTATATAAAAGTAAATATTAGTATGTGAAAGGAAACAATATTCCTTTACTTCAAAGAATTGTTTAGATTAGAAAATAATGATTATTCCAAAGCATAGCTGATGTTTCAAAGAGATATATAGGGTGTTTTTTAATATAAGATCTTATGGTTTTGTAATTATATAAATAAATGTTTAATTTTATTCTGAGACAGGGCCTTATTTTATCACATAAAATATTGTCCCGAATATCACGATATTTGGGAAAAAAAAAACTTTTGAATTACTAGTGAGTGATTTATTTTTAAAGGGATATCCATAAAGAACATTGTATAACTTAAAGAACTTTTAACAAAGCTTTCCATTATTGTTCTGTTTTACATACTATGATATGTTCCGAAGATACTTGATATTAATCACGAACAATTGAGTAAATGTTTAATTGAGGAGTAATTTATGGGAACACCTTATTCAAATATAAATATATACAAAAAATTCAATGTATACCTTTATTTCATGAGGAAATAGTTCCTGGGCTTGTCTATTACAGCTCTTTGCTCTTACTGGAAACAACCTATTAGTATAAGAAAATATCTGTAAAACTGTTTCAATTTGCTCATTTATAGATTTTTGACTGAAACAAATATAGCAGTAATACATGTAATATAAGTTGTATATATCTTTTTCCTTATCTTCCTCATGAACAATATTTTCATTGTTTGTGACCTAAGTAATAATTCATACGTGTAAAAGATTAAAAATCTAAATTGAAATATAGGTATAGATCTATAGGTCGAATATACAGGCAAAGTAAATGCCACACAACCCTTCTGCAGAATGTTTAGAGAACAATTAAGACTGAAAGTCCTGTGAGTAAAAGTAAAATATTTGATTATAATGCACCTTTACAGACTGCCTTACCACTGCATATATTTTCGATTGTCTTCTAATCTTTTATAATCACCCCACCATTCATTATGAATAGTATCAATGTAATCACCTATAAGATAAAAACAGACTCAATACAACACGACTTTGAAATATTTGTTTGTTATTGATTTCGGTGAAGCTCCCCGTTACAAAATTGTTATACAAACAAAGGCATGTGTTAAGCGTCTTAACGATGTTATTATATTTGTCTTGTTCTTCATTATTCATTATTATCGATTTGAATCCTTTATTTGCACATTTTGTAACATTTTTTACCACTTAGGCCGATGGCATTAAATATAAAACATGCTAGTTTCTCCACTTCAACTCATGTTACAAAAATCATAAAACCAAATTGATTTTGTTTCAATTGAAATTATAGTAGACATAACATCAATGTAAAAAATGTTTTGCTTTTGAAAAGTGTAGTAAATATTAAGTTGTTTTAAAATAAATAATACCCGATACGGAGTCAAATGTTTAAATGTTGGCGGCGTGGCCGAGTGGATAACGTGCCGGATTAGTAATCTAAGGGATGCTGACCACATTCAATCATACTAAAATAAATTTGTATGAACTTAATGTTTAAAAATATCACGCCTAAAACAACAACAACAACAAGACTAAAGACTGCTATTCAAGACAAGAAACAACACTAAGTATAATTGCTTGTAGTTTCTACGTTGTCGTCATGATACGCTATTCCGAATCATTACAAAACACTTCTGTAACACAATTAGTACCACTGACTCAATAATCAATTTCAAATTCAATGAGGTGAAGATTGGTACAATATTTTCCTTTAGACAGGTACCATTTGTTGAGGAATTATTATTGCTTATTTTTAAGTGAAATATTCCTGAAATTGATAGTGTTCTAGACAACAAATGTCAAAAAAGGAATACCATTAGGTCGTGAAGGAATCTCGTCCATAAAAAATTTGTAATTTTCGTTCCGCATAAGATCGTCCTCTTGATCCTGAAAAGCATTTACATCATATAATTTCAAAGTAACACTTTTCTTGCTTACAAATTAAAAATATAATACTTAATTAAACATATTTAGTGGCAAACATGTGGTAGAAAGGTGATAAACTAAAATATTATTAGTTTCAAATCTTTCAAATAAAAGCAACACAAAATTTCAAGATGAATGAGTGTTTGTAATAAATTACCCTAATATCAACAGTTGATATAATGTTAATAGTTTAAAAATGAGTCAACTTTAGTTAGTTAGATAACCTGCTGAATTTATGTAATGGATTTGTTTTTCTTTGAATATGAAACCGTCTATTCACAGTTAAGGGATTTAGATAACAAATGACAACATTTGTGTAATCAACCAAAACGAGCGTTCTTAGAATACATGAATTGTGCCGGCTGGCCTGACTATACTTTGGCGAGACACATCACTTTCGGACACAGCAGGTTAAGGTTAAGATGATTTCATCTATCAATAAACTGTAATCGAAGTGTTTCCCAACAAAACAAATCAAACAATATATACAGTAAAACACTTACAGGGTATCCGTTTATATATTGTTGAATATCATCCTCTACACATTTGCTCTGTAAACATAAATAAATACAATGTAAGACATAAGTAATATACTAGTCTGTAATGATTTTAGGGATTACAATGTTAAAATGGCTTATTTTCTTTGTTTGTCAGTACATATATAACACGTTCACATCTGCATATTGAATGATATCAAAACGATGTTTATTCTTTGCACAGAGAAAACGCCTTCAATTAGTTAAATAAAAAAAGCAAATATAACGTTTGGTATGAGTTTATTCATAAACATTATAACAGTTTTTTACATTTAATATATCAAATCAAGAAATGGTCCTTATAAAAGTGACAGTTTGTAAATATAAGATTATATAGAATTATAAAAAGAATGGGGAAGTCTTTTTATATGAACGGCAGATTTATACTTTATTGTAAACAATATTCTTTTCGCCAATCACCATTTTAATAGTCAGCCTTTTTTAATATGTAGTCGTTTCAGCTCAACTTGACAATGAAAACGAGCATTATGTCACTTTAGAGCTTTAATTATTTTTTATTATTTATTACACGATATTATAACAACCATTCAAACATACTTTAGTCAATGATACATACACTAGCCTGACTCAGATGTAAAACGTTTCCATCATTTTCATTCGCAATTTCGTCTGGCATAGTATCGATCTTGTGTTGAAACTGAAGTTCATCACCTTGATGTACAAAACATGTAAACGAATAAGATTTGAAATGTTTTACTTATTATGTTATATTCAAAATAACTACCGCAGAATGACTAGATAAATTGATTTTTGAAGTGGAAAGTAATATTTGTCATTAGATCTTTCTTCCATTTTGAAGAATGCAAAATATAATCGCTCATCACACTTTTCCTCGTAGTATGGTTTCAATATTTTAAGTTTAATTCTTCAGTATTAACACAATTATAGATGATTTTCTAGCTTGTTTACAGATGATATTATTGAAAAATATTCTAAAACATTTTTCATTAAAATAGAAATGTAAGTTTTATTTAAAGCTAAACAGAACTTAAATCAATAAATATAATTAATTGATCGATAAACGAAAAACATATTACAACTTTCTTCATGCATGCTCGTGTTTTCTTTCAGAGTGTCATTCTCCTTATTATATATGTGGACCTAATGTATAGAAACAGAATTAATATAGAACACTTAAACATTCATTTTTGAAAACCGAGAACAACTATATTGAACTCCTTATTGAAGTACATTTAATATATCAAATATGAACAGATACATTGTAGTTTCCTTTATCAAACTCCTCATTATATTTTTTTTTATTAATATTTCATTATAGAATACATTTTGAGATCATTCAAATTATTATCCGTACTCTTATTATGTTTTAAACAGAAACAAAAAATTAATTAAAGTGGCATTATGTTAATCCAAGATTATATAAAGACTGAACAGGTAAAATTCTAAATAATTTTGTGTTTTGCCATCATTCCTTTCAACTTTATCATTTACTTCGCACGAACGACATACAACCCACTTGGTCAAAGAAAATATTTGTAAACATCCATCAAGTTCACCATTACATCATTGTAACAATCAATCTGTTTAAATGTGTACTAAATTCAGCTCAAATTGACAATGAAAAAATGTGCATGATGTCACTTTAATTATTCAATTATTGCTATATAATCATACTCTTAGATAATAATCATTCAAACGTACTTTAGTCTGATACTGATACTAACTTTAGTCTGACTTTGATGTGAAACGTCTCCACCTCTTTCATTTGCAACGTCGTCTGCTATAGTATCAATCTTTTGTTGAAACGGATGGTCATCACCTTGATGTACAAATCATGTAAGGGATGAGATTTGAAATGTTATACAAGTTTATTCAAAATCAAAACCACATAACGACTAGCAAAAGTGATGAATTCTTGCATAGAATTTTGAACTTAAAAATTAATTCAGAAGGAATAATGCTTGTTATATCTTTTTCGAACAAATCATTTGCAGCACGATGCATCCGCAAGGGGTATAGCATCTTTTTTCAGTTTGAAGAATGAAAAATATAGTAACTCATTATGTTGTTATCTTAGACTTTTTTTCTCGTAGTATTGTTTCAATCTTCTAAGCTTAATTCTTCAGTATTAAGACATTTATAGATAATTGTTCTAGCTTGTTTTTTAGATAATATTAGTGAAAACAAGTGCAAGAAATTGTTCTTTAAAAAACAGAAATGTAAGTTTCTTTTAAAGCTCAACAGAAATAAAATCAAGACATATATTTCAATGTTTGGAAAAAGTAAAACATATTACAAGTTTCTTCATGTAGGCTTGTGTATTCTTTCAGAATTTCATTTTCTTTTTTATATTGTTGAACCTGATGTATAAAAACAAAATAAATACAGCACTGTTATTCGTATTTCATCCTTAAAAACAAAGAGTAAAACTGTTCTAAATCAATATTCTGTGCAACTAATACATAGTTATTTTTATATCAATCATGCCCCAATGTGTTGAAACATTCCTGATTATACAATTACCATAGTCTTTATGCAAATATACCATTTGATTTTTTATTATCGATTTCACAATTCGTCACAGTAAAACCATTACAACAACTCTCATTCTTTCTTAGTACTGCTACTGACATTAGGTTTCTAAGTAGTATCTACACCTACAAACTGTACAAAACTGTGATAATGAATGAAATGAATAAAAACGATTATTGAAAACTCGGATACTTTCATCTTTGTGCGATTTTTCTAAAAAAAAAAATCATACCAACTTTAAGCATTTGAGTTCTTTACCTTATTTTCTATGACTTTCTTTTCTTTTTCCAATGATTTCACTTTATTTTGGAGATTTTCTATTGTTTTAGCTGACTCTTTCTTCAATCGAATTTCCTGTTGAATAATTTAACATTTCGATTGTTGTTTGTTTGTCTAAAACCCATCTTTGCTAAAAACCCACTTCTTTAAATATTCGTATATTAAAGATATATCAATATGAAGAGTAAATATCGTTAGGATAACTAAGCAACCCCATTCAAGGATATTGATTTTAAATAAATGTTTTATGAGTTTAAGTATATTCTAAGGAATCCATTGGGTTGTGAATATATCAATAGTTCACACAGATAAGGTTCCAATGAAGCCTGCTTATTTCTCACTTCTAACGGTGTTAGGCAAAATGAAATTTATGATGTACACATATGTTAAAGTAATTTGTTTATTTGTACAAAAAGCTATTGCCATTGTCTTAATTATTAAAAGCTATTATAATGATTGCAGTAATAAATATTGAATACAATGGACAAGGAAACTTGAGTTGTGTCAGTAATTTCTGAAAAAGTAAAGTCATAAGCTATGCTAGATATGTGACGTTTTACTACTGTTACAATTAACAACGTGCACATAAAATTCGAAACGTATAAACAAAAATAGATGGATTTTGCAGACCCAGAGTGTTTTATGTATAATTATAAAAACAAACCAACCAAAGCATTTTTGATCTTAAAAATAAGATGTGCTTTGATTATCGAGTCCAAATCATCTGATCAATATACTGATAACATAAAGTAAAGGGAAAATTCAATAGACGTTAAATAACACTTAAATTGTTATCTCAATTCTATAAAATGTTCAACTCTGAATGACATTATGTACACACGAGGCAAATCAAATATAATCATACATTATATAAACATTTTGAGTACATCATATCTATAGAATAATCGTTTCCCTTAATATATCAGAACTGCACACCTCTGCGATTTTAATGCAAATATAACATTCATTTCTTTTTATTCTTATTATCTATTTCACAATTCGTCACAGTAAAACCTATGCAACTACACCTCTCATCATTTCTTAGTAGTGCTATCGAAATTATGTCTCTAGGATATATCTACAAACTACAAAATACAAGTAGTTTTTTAAACTGTGATAATAAATGAAATGAATTTAATCGATTATTGAAAATTTGAATACATTAATTTAATCTTTGTGTAACTTTTCTTAAAAGAACATACCATCTTTAAGAATGTGAATTAGTTACCTTGTTTTCTATTACTTTCTTTTCTTTTTCCAATGATTTTACTTTACTATG
>NW_026855084.1:0-102494 GCF_026571515.1 Ruditapes philippinarum
ATATTTTTCAAAGAAACATGTACAAATTGAAAGCACATGTCACAACTGACATTATATTTTAATAAATTCACTATCACAAATGAAAATGTAAATCAATGCACATAATAACCGGAAGCGAATAGGTATACTTTCAAACTTTATTGTAAATATTTTCACAATTATTACAAAAGGTATATATTAATAACTATTTACAAAGCTAACTATTGACTTGTTAAATTTACTTTGAAATGTATTTCAAGATAACCTGATACTTATGGATTGCATTGTTGTAGTATCATATGCTCATGCATAGTGAAAAAGCTTTCATAATTGGCCTTTGTTGTAACCAAGTAATGAAGGTTATATGTAATTTTATTATTTACAACACACGACGGTTCATATTAAAAATGAATACAGTTTTCAATCATATGTTAACATGCTCTGTGATGTAAAAACAATTATTTGACGTTTCTTTGTAAATTATCCGACTAAATTGCAATGTAGGACCATAATTATATCTTGAAAAACATTCCCATAAATTTTAGTCTTCCGGATAATATTACATGACACAGTATTGAAAACATGTATGAACTTGATATTAAAATAATAGGAAGTAAAATTTATTACCAAAATAACATTAATTTATTTTTAATAATCTAATTTATGCTAATGGAGAAATCTCCTGAATGAATGGCATTCTACATTCTAGAAATATGTTTATATTTCATTTGTTTCAAGATTATTTTACTTATTTGTTGCTTGTGATTCCGTATGTACATCAGAACTTATTTTCTGAATCTCAATAATAACTGATACAAATGAATTGTCAAGGTTAAGATAATATTAACAAGTGCATATTTTAAAATATTCCAAATGAAAACAATTGATGACATGTGTAATCTCCTGAAAAATGTAGGAAACATAAAACTACCCATGTATATTAAATCTATAAAAGCTTAATACATTGTAATTTAATATAATCAATAAATTTGAAATGTATGAAGTTTTAGTTTTGTAGACCACTTGTTCTAACTTATCATTTTTATGTAAATCTGAAGCTTATCATAATAGTAACTTTGATATTTAATAATATCAGAAGTCTCTCTTGTTTTATGTTTAAACGTATTTTATCTTGAAGCAGATAAAACGTTTTTGAAATTAAAGTCATATAAAAAGCAATGGAAATGAATCTATATGAGCAATTGTCAGATGAACATGCGAATTTAGATAAGGATGTATAATTTTTATGAAAAAATAACAGTATTATATCTTTCTTTTTTCACAATGCGATGGTACAAACATTTTGTTTTCGCAAAATAATATAATTTTAGTTGTAAGCATTTAGTAAAGCAGTCTTCTGACACCGTTTAAAGGAGTTCAGATTTTATTTCTATACCCATCTGTCATACTGAAACATAAAGCAAGACATTGTGACAAAGTAAAGTTAAAACGGAATATTGATGTGTTGTGCAAACGCTAACTTCTTGCATCAAGTTCTCTAGGCTTGCAATTTTCATGTAATTTTGTTGTGATTTATGCTTCCGATGGATCACTTTGTTTCCAGATGTTTGTGAACGAGCTGATTTTTGACTATATAGCATTATCACTTTCAGTGATGTATACTATATTTTAATAATAACATGACTGGGAAGTTAGAAGAGATGGCTATGCTTAGTGATAGAACTACAATACTAAATATTTACAAATTTGAGCGACATTAACTAAACGCAACAAAACGATACCCATCGGTAAGGCACCCACTAGGGCAACACAAATGAGAAAGGACAAAAACGAAGCTCGGATGTGTCGGATTAGTTATAAAATATAATTTCTAGGCGAATTCAAATAGAATATCGATAACTATAAGCATTTTAATAGCTTATAATTTAATTATAAGAGAAACGTTTTGAATTGTTATTGTCCCTGTGTGCAATATATCTGCACATGCTTGCCTTATTTGTTAATTGAATTTCCAACAATATGAAATTCAATACATTTCAATTTTTAAATGTGTTATTCTCATACAGGGTCCCCGAAAAAAACCCACAAAATGTGCAATGCATTGAATATGTCAATTCGAGCATTTTATTGTTAATTTGCTGAGACATCGTTTCAAACGACATATTGTCTAGCCAGTTGGTATTGGTCTTGACGCTTTCATTCCGTTAAATACAAAACCTGTCTGATGCTGGTGTTCCTTGTACTAATTGTAAATATATCATGACAGGATAGTGAACCAGACTTGTTGTGTTTAATATGACATGTTTGTCTGGATTGTGTTGATTGGTCGTGACATATTCGCATGTATTGTTAAGATTGTGCAGTACCTTCTTGTTGATTTTAAGGCCCATTAAGTCTTAATAATGGTAGGAATAATTTTCATTTCTCAGAGGCCTTATATGTTGTGTCTATAGCTTTATATACCAGAGTTTCCTTTCCGTTTTGGTAAGCAGTGCGTTATAGTGATTAAGAACAAAGTGTGTTATAGTGTTTAAGTACTTTTGAAGGATAAAAGTCTGAGTCTGAAAAAGGGATGATTCCGTCGGGAATTAAAAACGTAATTTATAGCGCCTTATAAAACGTAACGTTCCGCGCTTACGTTAACATCACTTTTAACTTTAAATTGTTTTTGGTGTTAACGCTTATACATGTCGAATTTGGAAACTACAACGATGTTTCTGTAGTTATTATACACCCCACAGATTCCTCGGAAGTAAAAAAGTCCAAATTCCACTCTGATTGCCTTTTATATTGACAAAGAAATAGATTCTGATTTCGAGTGTGATTCCGCATAATATTGCTCAATTATGTCAATGCGCATCCGAAGTTCATACATCGTCAAACTGTACCACAACACTTAAATAAATGATCAATTTTCTAACCAAGGAATTTATTTATTAATTAAATTATTAATCAAATATTACTACACGCTAATAAAGAACATTAGTCGTACGGATCTATATCAAGTGTTAAAATCTCTTGTTGTGTCAGTAGGTTTAATATCGACAAGGAAGGGAGGCAATCAATGAACGCATCACCCAACAAAGTACCATTGGCAACGTTGCATTTCATTTCATCAGAACAGGAAATTAAAAATAGTTTCACTGATTCAGAAACTCATGGAGGTATCAAAATGATTTGTAGAAAAAGATACAGACGATTCGGTTTGTCCTATAATGTACATCAATATGAAAATCAGTACATGATATCACTGTTGTAATAAAATATTGCAAAAAATAAAATAAAATAGTTTTTCCATCATTCTCGTGGTTCATATTCACTCGAACTGTGTCACGAACAATTTTAACACATTGTCTACATGTATTTACATTTTGTGGTAACTGATGCAAAATATTCGTAGGATATATCCAATAAATAATGAAGCAAAATATTTCTTTAATCAATTTTGTGTGTCATATTAACATGACAATTTCTTTTGAAAATATTTGTCATTTACATGAGAGCACAGTGTCTTTTCTGTTGAATTTGTTGGTAAACTGATGTAAATGTTCGGAATGTTTATGTAAAAACACTTCTTTGTAAACTGAAAACCGGGGATTTAACGTTGTCTGGTCTTTTGTTCTATGTCTGATGTACACTAATTTGAGTTAATTCTAAAGCCACACTAATAGCCCTAACAATTAATTTAAAACAAAGGAAATGTCATAGGGTTATAAGTATTTATTTGTTTTATGTATAATGTGCCTTAATATCACCAAAAAGGGCAGACAAGCAATCTAATGATTGCTGGTCGCGTGGATTCTAACTATATTAGGCCCAGTTCTTGTTTGTTCAAGAGTTCGCTATCAGCTTAGAGCTTCCTACAAAGTCACACTCTGCTTAACCTTCAATGTCAAATTCAAAAATGTTGTGATCTGTCGAAGAATGTTGTACAAATACTCTTTGATAAAGAATAAATTGTCTGTTGTGTTATAAAAACGTTATAGAAAAGGTATGAGTCTCCTTGAGAAATTAAAACTAAAATACCTATTTCCTGAATTTTATAGTCAAGCATGCTTTATTTGGTAGTCATGAAACATTATTCACTGTACCATAGCGTGAACCTGTTCAATAATTCATGGAAAAGCATTCTTATTGGTTTAATTGATTAACAAATCCTCCATTTTCGTCTTGCGCTTGAAGGTTGTGGAGTAAAGCTGATGATGATGAGTTCATTAATTTTGTATACCTTATTTATATATTTTGCTCGGACAACTGGTATGTCAGAGTTTCGGAGCGGTTGCAGTTGTATCTCATTAAATACCCCTATCTTCAATTTTTGCGAATCTATTTCTGTAATGATCTCGGGGGATATCTCAAGGATTTGTTTTGTACATATTGCATTATAAGTGAAAGAAATATTGCCATGCGATGTAGCGTGTACACTTGTTTGACGATATAAATATCATTATATGTTTTAAGTAACGTAAAATATCCATATTTGAATTAAAACGTTGTAATAATAGGTTAGTAATAAAGACACATATGCCTATTGAAAGTGAAATATGTTATTATTATATGCAACTAAATAATGCCTGCGGTAATTTATCAAAGATGTATGGGGAAATATTGAAGTCTTATAAATAATATACAACTGTGTCACTGAATTAAATGTGAAATTGATAGGATATCGGATAGTTACGTTCATTCGATTTCATTAATGACTTTAATTAATCAGTATAAGTCAAATGGTTGTATGCAACTTTAAATCCATAATTTTATGATATAACCAGATAACGATTATGTCTGCCACTTTCATCGACAAGTCGGTAGTCATTTAATTTTGACGAAAGTTATTATAAATATGAAATGTAAGCTGACTTTATCTATATACTTAAAATTTTAGGCAGATGGGTCATGTGACCACTGAATATTTATTTGTTGTACATATGTTGCATTATTGACCAGTTATGTTTTATGGAATTAAGAACACTTGGACAAATACGGTACGCAACATAAATTCATAATTACGTTTTAATTTGATACACTTCATCTCATCCGTTCCTTTCTCTTTCATCTATAGTTCAAGCAGCAACACAACAACATTAGAAATGGCCTTTTGTTTAGAATAAAAATATAAGTCAATTTTACATGTTTTTGATAAACGGTCGCTTCTACTGTATTGTCTTCGATTTGGAGCATTTAGGAAGAATCTGAACAGGAACAGAACGCTCATTTATTTGTTTAATTGATTTACACATCCTCTGGTTTCGTCTTGCGCTTGTAGGCTATGGACTTTAGCTGATGATGATGAATTCATTGATTATTTATACATTAAAAGATTTATTTAATCGTATGCCTTACTCTTATAATTGTTTTTAATAATAAAACGCATGAAATATTACAGTAACTGTATTTATAAAGGTGTAATCTATATAATTGCAGTTTTTTGCTTGGGCAACTGGCATGTCGGAGTTTCAGAAGGGTTGCATTTGTATCTCATTAATAACCCCTATCTGCAATTTATGCAAATCTATTTTTGTAATGACCTCGGGGGATCTCTAAAGAATATATTTGTACATATTGCATTACATGTGAAAGGAATAGTGCGATGCAAAATAAAGTGTACACCAGTAAATATCATTATATGTTTTAATTAACGTTTAATTTAAAACGTTGTAATGATAGGTTAGTAATAAAGACATATGACTAAGGAAACTGAAATATGTTTATATGCAACTAAAATGCCCGCGGTAATTCATCAAAGATGTATTGGAAATATTGACGTCTTATAAATAATGCATAGCTGATTTAAATGTGAAATTGATAGGATATCGGATACTTTCGACTTGATTAATGACTGTAATTAATCATTACAAGTCAATTGGTTGTATGTAACTTTAAGTCCTTTAAATATAACCCGGATAACGGATAATGTCTGCCTCTTTAAAGTCATCCACCAGTCTGTAGTTGTTTAATTATGACGAAAGTTAGTATAAATATGTAATGTAAGCTGACCTTATCTGTAATACTTAAAAGTTTTAGGCAGATGTGTCATATGACCACTGTATATTTATTTGTTGTAACAACCAAATGTTGCATCATTGACCAGTTTTCTCTCATGGAATTAACAACACTTCGACAAATACTGTACGCAACATAAATTCATAATTACGTTTTAAGCTTGATATTCTTCATCTTATTCGTTCCTTTTCCTTTCATCTATATAGTTCAAACATGAACACAAGAACATTAGGAATGGCCTTTTGTTTAGACTGAAAATGTATGTTCATTTTACGTGTCTTTGACCTAAACAGTCGCTTCTACTATATTTAGACCACATTTTTAAGTTACTTATAAATTATTACAATAAACAGTTGTTACATTCATTTTGTTACGTTTGATATACTTATGCTACTCATTTTACTTTAAAATTAAATATGTATAGTTGTTTCATATAAGTAACCAGAGAACAAATACGTGTTGTTACTTTACATTATAATGGTATAATTTTATTATTTAGTACATAAAAGTAAGTTTTCATATGTTTGGTCTTTGCCATCCTTTTAAATCGTGCAAGGAAATCAGGAATCAATTTGTACAACATAATTTTTACCATTTTGATATATAATTATATAAAAATATCTCAATTTTACAATGATTTATTAGGGAAAACATTTATATACGTAAAAATTAAATTTATTATCGAATTATTTGGTACGGAAACGTTAACGTTTGAAAATTGTTCATTGAGATTCGGTTAGCCCTTAATGTCCCTTCATCTACTTAAAACGTAACTGAATAAATACACTTAAAATATTGGTTTATTTCCTTCCATTGTACAAAGAAATAGAATACCAAGATTATCAATATAGTAAAAGATGTATATTAAATATCAATGATCATATTTTATAATGATGAATTGATATTCGATTCCTTTTATACCTTGATTAATAGCATATCTTTCATTTTAATTTAATATATATTATTTACGTTTGAATAAACATGTGACATAAAATTGTATTAACGAAATTCATTGCAAATTGTCAAAACCGTTTATTTATTTGTAGTGTTTATTTATTTATCTATTTTGCAAAACTATACGCTGCTTGCATTGATACCTTTAGTTATATTTTACATAACAAATATTGGTCATCTTTTTACTTGAAAAAAGTCAATGTTTTATGATATTTACATTTTTCAACATGAAATGCAACAGCATGATCTGAAAGCAACAAGGCGTGACTGAAATTCCTTTTTCTTCTTTTTATCTCCCAAAATTTCAAAGAAAACATTTGTGAAAAATGTAAATCTTTATACTCCTGAACGCTTTCCACATTATGTTGTATGTATATTTTTTAGAGTTATAAGAGCATTTTACCTTCCCGTGATACAACAAAAACACGTCAATCCATTTCTATCAATTATGTTTATCAGGACAATCTTTAACTTAATGAAATGAACGTTCAAAGAACATGCTTAATGATTAATCAACTAATTGATCACTATTAGTCAGTGTTTGATCACGTTGTGATCAAGGGTATTCGTGCTATCAATTGGGATAGATTTTTTTTTATTTCAGAGCAAATCCTTTCATATATGAACAATAAAATGTATCAATTATTATTGAAAGCTAAACTTATTTATTTGTCTAGTAACACATTTAAAGCTAAATGCATACAGGGAACAATAACAAAATCATTCAGATTCTAATTATCATTATATGTAAACAAATTCAAATGGCAACTTTAAACGACCAGTGACACGAATGCAAGCATACATTCCAGTATAATAATACTTATGTTTCTCCATTGCATTGTCTCGTTTCATAACAATTTAAGCAGTTTTCATTCTTGTATTCTAAACAAACATATAAGTATCATTTTAATTAAAAACAACTCCATCTAGTAACATCAAATTACATTTCATACTAAACAACTCTATCTTGGTACATCGAACATTTCAAACTAATAGTGTACAGCTAACTATAATGAATAACCATGTTATGGGATACTACAATGCAACTATCATTTATACCATGCCGCACACGAGCTATAAAATCAGGGCTAATAGCTGACAATTGCAGATTTTATTCTATTGAAATAACCAAAATAAGAAACATCAAAGAATGTAAAAAAACGGCAAAAATTGACAAAATATTGTGTCTGTTTATGAGAATAATAATTGCAATGAATAAATTCTCTCAGACACCCATACACCGCCTTATGACTTCGACTTCTTCAATCCTTAACAATTAAAGTATTTGACTCGTAAATCAGGAAATACCAGAACAAAAATATAACAACTTTTAGAGGAGAACCATGAAAGCTATGCCAAAATATTAAGTTGTTAAATATTTAACGCCATGATTTGCATTAAGAATGTAATCAATTATTATGTTCAACCGCCTGCCGTCTTAGATATAATAGTTGTGTGTCATGCCAAGCAGTTTACTTTATAGCATGCTGTTAGTTGTTTAGATCAAGTTTTCTGACATTTAAGTGAAATTCCTGTTTATTAAGAAACTAAACAATGGTTAAATTGTAACTGACCGTAAATAATAGTTATAATAAATGCGGTAAAATTGGAAATTTGTCGTTACACCAAAGAAAGAGATGCAAAGAAAATAATAATGATTATCTCCAAAATATGGCACAAGTAAACACCCAAAACTAAAGATGTTATAGACTGTAATTCAGAACAGCCTAACATCTATAGTTTGTGACAGAACACGTTCAGGAAAATTGCAAAAAACTTGTTAATATGTTTTCTTTATTTCTTTCAAGCACACACGACATTGTGTTCTGTGCAACGAAAAGAATTATTTATTGCATTTAAAGTTTGACTTAATTAATAATAAATACACACATACTGTTATGATAAAATTATCGGGGGGGGGGGTGGTTTCATACAGTTCTGATAAAAGTATCGGAGAGTTTTATGCATTGAGGTTTTGTATGAGTATCTTATTCAGGAACTTGTATGTGGTTGAAATTTTATAAGACGTGTTATCACCGATAGCGATTTGTTCTTGCATAATCAATGAATGCAAAACGCTATGCTACTATATGTGTTAATTTCAGCTGGCTTAATTTATTGTGTTGAGTGTCAAAGTATTTTACATATTTCTTTTGAGAAATATCTGTTTTACTGCCTTAAGTAAACATAGCACCTGTATCCGCTACAAATGATGTCATGTATAGACAGCAAAAATAACATGGGTTAAACAAAATAAGTAGACAGAAACATAGCAAGGAAAATGCAAGCGTTCAAGTTTTAGCAACTGAAAGTTTCTTATTATACTATTAAGAATAGAATATTAATGTGTAACTGTGCAATTATGTATTAAATAAGGAACATCTATCTTGTATTTTGAGTATATTTGTATAACTAGGTATATCAAAATAAACACATTACTTACTAATCAAATTTAATGCCAACAGTCGGATAGCTTTTCATCATGACAATATTTTTCTTTTATCACTTATCGTGATTTGAAAGCAAACATTCAATAATCTTGCGTAGTTATGTATAATACATGAAAACGATTGATGTATAAACAAATGGTGTAGGGAGACTATAATTATCTGATAAATCAGATAGTGCACATTTATGTATTGTAATATTGACAAGAAGATAAATGGTTGATAATTTAAGCAATATGTATCAATCATGTCTCCATATATCTTAGTGAGAGAAAAATACAGTTTATACATGGGGTGATTGTTCGGTTTAATCGCACATTATTACATTACTGGTCATACAATGCCAAACACTATGAAAAACAATTTGAAGTACTTTTAATTCTAATCGGATTTAGGATTCTAATCGAGTATACCACTGACAGTGATTCTGTTAAATTCACACCTAGATAACAATTATGCTGTGAAATGTATGTCAATGTTAACACAATGTGAAAAGATTCATCGCAAAACAAACATAAAACGCCAAAAAACAGTATAGTGAAAAAATACTGCAGGTTCGAGTGACAATTTAACATCTTTTACAAAACATTGGCAGAAATATAATATCTATGTCACAAATACGACGTGAATATGCATGTTTACTTTAAAGTGCAATGAAATCTTCCTCATAGCTGCAAAACATCTTTAGGCTATGATATTCCTTCTCTAACATCATATGAATATGGATTTGTTATACGTGGATTGAAATGCGAAATAGAACATTAATACACGATTCTCGAAACGTTGTTCTAAATAGAAACTTTTTTTTTTCAAAAAAGTATTGTCAGATCAGTTATATCATTCCCCATAGATTTTACAGAACCTATGTGTTTTGGCTTTATACCAACGCTATCTTCAACAAAACAAATATTTGTGAACTTCCAAAATCAAGCGTAGCTGGAAACTTCATTAACTATAAAGAAAATATTATGTTGCCAGTTCTATTCAAATTTACAAATTATATGCCAAATTGTTTTGTCTGTAAATCTCGTTATCTTTAGTTAACGTGTAGGTATGTGCAAAATTGTTAATCCATGCATGCACTTTACTCAGTCTTTTCAAATGCACTTGACAAACGATAAGCAGAATGTTATTGTTATAAAACTCATATGTTTAAAATATAATGAAAACATGTTTTATTATGTTGCTAATAATGACTATAATGAACATTTTTATTATTTAAGTATACGACAAATAAGTATTTTAAGTATACTGTACCATGTAGTCCGCAAATTATGGGCATTCTACGATCAATTAAAATGTCAATATCGTTCGCCAAGAACTGCATTATGAATGTAATGAAACAGTATGTACAACCGCCTGCTGTCATAAAGATAATAATTTGGTGGCATGCATAGCAGTATACTTCTTCACATGCTGTGAGCTGTTTAGATCATGTTTCCGAATATGTAAGTGAAAATTCCTTTGTAACAGGTAAATAAACAATGGTTAAATTGTAACTGACTGGTTAGTAATGAATGAATAAAATTGGAATATTCAGAGCAAAATGCGGTGAAAAAAATAAACCCTACCTGCACGGGCAAATGTTTACAAAAACGCACATATTTGGATGTAGCAAGGAATGCAATTGTAGCTTGTCAAGATATTCTGACATATCATTAGTTTGGCATGGAATAAATTAGATATTAAAATAATGTATGCACATAAAAAAATAATTTATTTATACAATAAAAAGCTTTACATATTTGGGAAGAATAAATATGTTTTGAAAAAAATGCGGACCACGTAAGCAAAAACAAACCTAATTGGTAAACAAACATTTATAAGCCTACACTTTAAAAAATATCTAGCTGTTAAGCATTTCATTAAATTAAACTACCACTCATTAAAATGCCGTGAAAACAATCTTGAAAATAAAGACTGCTTAGCGAAAAAAAGAAATCAAAGTGGCAAAAATACGAAAGACCGGTGGGGACATTTCAACTTCATGAATTCCCGATTTCAGCTTCATGAATTCTCGATTTCAACTTCAAGAATACCCGATTTCAACTTCACGAATTCACGATTTCAACTTCATGAATTCACGATTTCAACTTCACGAATTCACAATTTCAACTTCATGAAGTTGAAATCGTGAATTCGTGAAGTTGAAATCGTGAATTCGTGAAGTTGAAATCGTGAATTCATGAAGTTGAAATCGTGAATTCGTGAAGTTGAAATCGTGAATTAAAGAAGTTGAAATCGTGAATTTATGAAGTTGAAATCGTGAATTCGTGAAGTTGAAATCGTGAATTCACGAAGTTGAATTTGTGAAGTTGAAATCGTGAATTCATGAAGTTGAAATCGTGAATTCGTGAAGTTGAAATAGTGAATTCGTGAAGTTGAAATAGTGAATTCGTGAAGTTGAAATCGTGAATTCATGAAGCTGAATCGTAAATTCGTGAATTCCGTATTTTGAAAATGGGAATGCACGAAGTTTAAATTGTGAATTCATGAAGATGAAATCGGGAATTCATGAAGTTGAAATGGCCCTACCGGTCTTTCGTACAAAAAGCTATAGATGTGTTCCATAATAAACTTTTATATTATATTGTTTTGATATCGGTACCCATCAATGATGTCTTAATGACTTAACATTGAACATATTAAACTATTATTTTATGTAGCCAAACTATTTTTAAAAGAAACATGTACAAATCGAAAGCATAGGTCACAAATGACATTATATTTTAATAAATTCACTATCACAAATGAAATGTAAATCAATGGACATAATACCCGGAAGCGAATAGGTATACTTCAAAACTTCATTGTTAACATTTTCACAATATTTACAAAAGGTATGAGTTGATAACTATTTACAAAGCTAACTATTGACTGATTAAATTTACTTTGAAATGTATTTCAAGATAACCTGATACTTGTGGAATGTATTGTTGTAATATCATATGCTCATGCATAGTGAACAAGCTTTCATAATTTGCCTTTGTTGTAACCAAGTAATGAAGGTTATATGTTATTTTACTATTTACAACACACCAAGGTTCATATAAAAATGCATACAGTTTTCAAACATATGTTAACATGCTCTGTGATAAAAAGACAAATATTATGACGTTTCTTTGCAAATATCCGGCTAATTTGCAATGTAAGACCATAATTATATATTGGAAAACATTCCCATAAAGTTTAGTCTTCCGGATAATATTACATGACACAGTATTGAAAACATATTAATTTTAACGTCATTCAATTGTATGAACTGAATATTAAAATAATAAGAAGCAAAATTTATTACCAAAATAACATTTGAATGCCCTATAAATTTTATTTTTAATAATCAAAATTAAGTTTATGGAGAAATCACTTGAATGAATGGCATTCTGCATGCCAGAACTATGTTTAGATTTCATTTGTTTCAAGTTTGATTATTTTACTAACAAGTTGCTAGTGATATTGTCTGTACATCAGAACTTGTTTTCCTATTCTCAATCAAACTGAAATAAAACACTTTTTAAAGTTAAGATAGTATTAGCAAGTGCATATGTTATAATATTCCAACTGAAAACAATTGATGACATGTGTAATCGCCTGAAATTGTAGGAAACATAAAACTTAACATGCAATCATGATTTAAGATAATCAATACGTTTGAAATGTATGTAATTATACTTTTGTAGACCACCCGTTTCAACTTATCATTGATTATTATTGTTTTGTAAATCTGAAGCTTATCATAATAGTAATTTTGATATTTAATAAAATCAGAAGTATCTCTTCTTTTTTAAACGTACTTTATCTTGAAGCAGATAAAACGTATTTGATTTTTTTTTTCTGAAAAAATACCATACTTTTTCAAATACTAGTATTTTATCTTTCTGTTTTCACAATGCGATAGTACAAACTTTTTATTTTGAAAAAAAATTAGTTGTAAGCATTCAATAAAGCGGTCTGTGTAAGTGCAATTACATCAGATGTGCCTGTGTATCATTAAAGTGCATTTGAAAAAATAAATTCCCCTTGATTATTATTTTAAAGATTCATCTTTTAATTTGCAATTTAAATATCTCAATTTAAATATGCTGTTAATCATAATGCCATAAATAATTTGCTACATTATACGGAAAATAGGAAAATAATTGTGTAAGTTTATTTACTTTTTATTGTACAAAAAAGAATAAACAATCAAGATATTGATTTAAAAAATACATAATGTTTTAATAAAATATAAATTTGATGTAGAAAATCTGATAATAATAGGGAGTTTACAGACACGTGGTATTGGATTGAACCTGAAAGGACGTATTTTTTGCCATAATATCTTTGTTTATATTTGATTCCAAGACATATGCAATAAAAGTGTCTCGTAATCGGAAACTTTTATACACAAACAACTTACATAATGTAGTTAACGTGTATAAAACACAGTTGCGGATACGAATATGATAAGAAAAAAATGACATAATGTATTATCTGGCAATAAAGCAGTTCATCATTTTTCTTAATTCTGATTAAACTTACTCAAACGTGATGATAAATTATCCAAAGATTTGATCTATTTCCTGTTGTTGTTTTTTTAAAGAAGATATACGATCATTGTAGCAATTGATGCGTATTTAAGGTTATGTAATTTCTTTTTTCAGACTTTTTATTAAATAACCCATTTCTTCATTTTAAATTAAAACGGTCTAGCATAATATTCCTTTCAATTTGATGCACTTTATGCGCAAATATTTCCGTATTTAGAACGAAATAATAAAAGGCATTCGTGACATTGCCAGCTTATTTAAACATAATTGAAATTTGTATGGAAACATTTTAAGTTAAACGCCTTTGCATCAATAATATGTTTTCGAATTGGCAATAAAACGCGAAAGTAATTTTCTGAAAAGATGCTTTAAATTACAATATTAAACACACATTATATTCTGTTATTTATTTTCCGTTAATCGGATTATAGATAATTACATTATATTTGAATAAAAATAATCAAGTGAAAGTGAAACATAAGCTGACTCAATAAAATGTTATTGATTTAAAATGATATAACTGATTATAGTTTTGTCACTTATTTGTCATTTCGTTGAAGACGTATTATTATGCATTTGACAAATATAAATGTATAACACAATCGCAACAATTAAATCAGTTTGTCTTAAAGTTGTGTAAAGATTGCATTCTGAATAGATTATCCAGTTTTGTAGAATGAACAGTAGATGAGACGATATTTTGATTATATTTGTTTACAAAATAGATAGCAATTAGGGGCGTCCGTTGCCGAGTGGTTAAGGTCGTTGACTACAAACCACTTGCCCCTCACCGCTATGGGTTCGAATCGCGACAGGGACTTTGTATTCTTTCATGTGAGGAAGCTATCCAGCTAGCTTACGGCACGTCGGTTGTTTAACTCCGGGTTCCTGCCTGACATAATGCAAGGGCACCTGATGTCTTCCTCCACCAGTAAAGCTGGAACGTCGCCAAATGACCTATACTGTGTCGGTGTGACGTAAAACCTAATCAAACAAAACAAACATAAAAGTAATTAGGGAAAATATAGGCTTTAACTATAACATAATAAATCTATGCTCAATAAATTTTGAAAAGTTTTAAGTCCGATGCTAACAAAGTTGAATTTTTGTACAGTTTTGTTAATATACGTAAATATATTTGCATTATTATACCCAGTTTGCTCTGATCAATAACACACAGCTTCCTCTAATTCATTGTAGGTTTTTAAGCAGTAACATGTCTAGACACACTTTGTTAGATTCTCAAGTTTGCATTTAATAGTAAAATATATTGTGTTCTAGCAGGTAATTTTATCAAATTAAAGTCATTGTAATGATATAGACCTTTAAGATAATGTAATAAAATAATGTATTTGAATAGAATTAAATTGAATAAGAACATGAAACAGAGAGATATGTCTCATCTTAAACAATCACTCTACAATTAAACAGGCTTTTAATGATAGTGTTATTTAAATATGAACTATATGAAAAGATCAAAGACTTCTATGTTATTTCTTTTTTCTTTATTAAATGTTGTAATATAATGTCGATTGGTCTAAACAGGAACCTGCTTGTGCCTGGAATATTGCTTGGATTGGCATCTTAAATGTTATATCGTAGTTTAAAAAGTTTATATGTTGTCTGTTTTATTTGAAATAGAAATAAAAAAATTAAATAGAATGTTTATTTATATTATATAGATATATATTTTTATTTACATGTATGTATTTACTAATTTAGTTTATCACCTAATGATACACTGATATAAGAAGTTTAATAAGTGTTGATAATCCGGCAACTGCTGCTGTGACTTTTCGCTGTGATCTTACTTAATGAGCAAAAAGATGACTTGTTAATTTCAATCCTTATAAAACATAGTCAGTCATATATTTCCGTTAAGTTGATAAACATATTCACCCCCATTTCTTTTAACGGAGTACAAATATGTGAGTGGCCTCACACAAACATCTTTGAATTTAATTCCCTATGAAGGAAATTTAAATACCCATATACGCAAAGAAACATCAGCTAATATTATGAGACCTGTTAATTCTTGTGAAATCACAGATCGCTTATAAGTAACTATACAGCTTTCCTTTTTCGACTTTTTCTTAAATACTCAGATGCAGTTTGGGATAATATGTCTAAAACGATGAATATGCGAAAGAGAATCCAACTAGCAATAATCCCCAGTACAACGAAAGTTGTTTCTTTCTCATTTTTATGGAGGTCCTTTTAAGTAAGGCGCTACAATAAATTCAGATAGTACGACATAAATAATTCAGTCATCTATCTCTACAATATTTGTCTTCAATTGTCTCCGAGACAAACTTCAGTATATACGAAATGCAAATATATACGAAATACAAAACTTGTAATATCTTTGTCACAATCATCTTTTTCGTTTTACCATAATGCGATTTTCGATTTGAACGATCTCCCAAACAAATTCGAATTTCATCATCATTTGCAATTTAATATAAATTATAAATATATAATTACATAATATAAATACATTACGTTTTTTTTTAAATTTGTTTCTTATAAAAGTTCCGCTGGACAAATGACACAAAATGTGCAGTCTGCATTGAATGTGTCAAATCAAACATTTTATTCTTTATTTTCTGCGACACCGTTTCAAAGAATTGCACAGCGGTACATAGTCTAGCAAGTTGGCATTGATCTTAAATATGTTTACATTCCGTTAAATACGAAACCTGTCTGATGCTAGTGTTCCAGCACTAATTGTAAATATATTATGACAGGATAGTGAACCAGGCTTGTTGTGTTTAATATAACATGTTTGTCTGGATTGTGTTGATTGGTTGTGACATATTTGTAGAATTGTTAATTTTGTGCAGTACCTTCTTACAAACAAGTAGAAAAAAAAAGAAAAGGAATATTGTGTTTAGAATTTTATACCGTTAAGCCGGTTTAAGAGGCTTGAGAATTTTGCGCGTTCCTTTATATCCCAATAACAGACAAATGAAATTGATACATTAAATCACTCTCTTCCTTTTCCATACACATCGAGGAATCTTTCTTCTCCAGAAATGTTTTATTTGAAAATGTTTAATGTTGCTTTTAAGGCCCATTAAGTCTTAATAATAGTAGTAATAATTTTCAATTCTCAAAAGCTTTTTATTTTATTTTGTTTGTTTATAGCTAAATATACAAGAGCTTCCTTTCCGTTTTGGTAAAGTCTGAAAAAGAGATGATTCTGTCGGGAATTGATAATGTCATTTATAGAGCCTTAAATGACTTGACGTTCTGTGCTTAAGTTAACGTCACTACCGACTTTACATTGATTTTGTTGTTTACTCTAATATATGATTGTTGGTCAGTAAAGGTCAAATCTGAAAACAACAACCCAGTTTGTATAGTTATTATACACCCCACATATTCCTCGGACGACATAAAGTCCTAATTCCACTCTAATTTCATTTTACATTGAATAGAAAAGATTCTGATTCCGAGTGTGATTCCGCACAATATTGCTCTATTATGTCACTGTGCATCTAAGGTTCATACATCGTAATACTGTACCAACACACTTTAATTAATGATCGATTTCCTAATAAAGGAATTTGTTTTTTAGTCAAATTATTAATCAAATGTTACTACACGCTAATAAAAATACATAAGTCGTACGGACCTATGTCAAGTGTTAAAATCCATTTTTGTTTCAGTAGGTTCAATACCAACATAGAATTGAGGCATTCAATGAACGCATCTCCCAACAAAGGACCACCAGCAACGTTACATTTCATTTCACAAGAACAGGAAATTAAATGTTGTTTCACTGCTTCAGAAACTCATGGAGGTATCACAATGATTTGTAGAAAAATATACAGACGATCGGGTTTGTCCTATTATGTAAATCAATATGAAAAATCTGTACATGATATCACTGTAACAGTTGTAATAAGATATTGCAATAAATTAAATAAAATAGTTTTTCCATCATTCTCGTGATTCATATTCGCTTGACTATTGTTTCGAACTGTGTCACGAACAATGTAAACACATTGTCTACATGTATTTGCATTTTGTGATAAACTGATGCAAATATTCGTAGTGTATACCCAATAAATAATGAAGCAACATATTTCTTTAATCAGTGTTGTGTGTAATATTCAGATGACATTTTTATGTCATTACCATGAGAGCACAGTGTCTTTTTTGTTGAATCTGTTGGTAACTTAATGAAAATGTTCGGAATGTATAATTATGCGAAAAAACTTCTTTGTAAACTGAAAACCGGGGATTTAACGGTTGTCAGATCTTTTGTTCTATGTCTGGTTTTACAGTATTTTGAGTCAAATCTAAAGCCACATTTATGGCCATAACAATTACTTGAAAGCAACGGAAATGTTCTAAGTATTTATTTGTTTTATTTATTGTGTGCCTTGATATCACCACAAAGGTAGATATGACAGTAAATGTATTCACAACAATGTCTGCAAGTGTTTACTGAATCGATTTGTCCACCTTAAAAGTTGAAATATGATGTGAACATCCGAATCCAGTACTTGGCAGTATGTAGGGTAGTCTTAGTATAGTTAATTGTATAAATCCGTCTAATTGCCTTACCTTGTCTTTATTTCATTTATTTCGTTTTTGATTTAAAATGATAAAATTGATTATAGGTTTTGTCACTGATTTGTAATTTCGTTGAAGACGTGTTGTTATGCATTTTATAATTATAATTGTTTGTCATAATTTCGCAACAATTTAATCAGTTTGTCTTAAAGTTGTGTAAGATTGCATTTAGAACACTTATTATCCATGAACAGTCAGTTAAATGATATTTTGATAGGATTTGTTTAAAAATAGATATCAATTAGGAAAAATAAAGGATTACACAATTATATAAACATTATGTTCAATAAATCTTGAAAAGCTTTTTATTTTAAGTTCCATGCTAAAATAGATGTTTTTTAAGTTTTGTTAATTTACATTTAATAAAGTTGCATTATTATACCCATTTTGCTCAGATCAATAAGAAACAGCTTCTTCTAATTCATTGTAGACAATAACGAAAAGCAGACTTTAATAAAACCATTTGTATAATAACACTATTCCTATAATTATGTCTAAACGTTCTACCACTGCGTCTGAAAAAGTAGCATGAGCATATGTCAAAACGTTGTTCTAATAGGCTTTAAAGCAATAACATGTCTAGACACACTTTGTTAGATTCTAAAGTTTGCATTTAATAGTACATTATAATGTGTTCTAGCAGGTAATTTTATCAAATTAAAGTCATTGTACTGATATAGACCTTTAAGATATTATTAATAAATGATGTAAATGGAATGGAATTAAATTGAATAAGAACATTAAACAAAGAGATATGTCTCGCCTTGAACAATCCCTCTACAATTATACTGGCTTTAATGATATTGTTATTTGAATATGAACTATTTGAAAATCAAAGACTTCTATGTAATTTCGATTTTTTTAGTAGTACTATTAAATATCATAATATAATGTCGATTAGTATAAACGGGAACCTGCTTGTGCCTGAAATATTGCACGGATTGGCATCTGAACTGTTCTATCGGAGTTTAAGACGTATATGTTTAATCTGTTTAATCTGAAATTACAAGCAAAAATCAATAAAAGAAAATTTGTTTTTTATATCATTTATTTATTTATTTATTTATTTTAATGATACATTGACATAACAAGTTAAATAAGTTTTGACAATCCGGCTACTGCTGCTGTAACTTTTCACTGCGATCTTACTTAACATAATAAATGGGCAAACAGATTAATTGTTATTTTAACCCTTATTGAAACATGAAGCATGGTAATGATTTAATATTATAAGATCTGAAAATTCATATAGACCACAGGTAACTCGAAGCATTACATTACATTACATTTCTTTTATCCGGCCTCTTTTTAAATACACAGATGTAGTTTGATATAATATTGCTTCAAAAGATGAATATGTGCAAGAGAAAATGCAACGTAAAGCCAGCATAATAATCACCAGTACAACGAAAATGGTTTCCTTCGCAAATCTGTATGTGGGTCCTTACGAAAGGCGGTACTTCTAGTAGTATATAAAATATTCAATCACCTATCTCTTCTTTTCTTTAATTGTGCCTTATGCAGCAGGACAAACTTATAATTTGGTATAAAATTACAAAATGCTAGTAACAGTAGAAGTATTTGGACACAATCATCTCTATAATACTGGTTCCCGTTTACCATATTCGATTTACGATTTGAACGATCTCCCAGTCACAATCGTATGCAATGTTCTAAACAATTATGTTGTGTGTTCTTAAACATTTTTCTTTTATTTTTTTAAACCAGTAAGTTTCCCTTGAATTATCAGTTATGACTTTTTTGGTATCGTACATGAATATTCAATATAAAGATGTTGGTTATACGTAAGAAAACTAACACAAAGTAGAAATGATATATTTAAGTTATTATTGTTACAAACTAAATATACTTAATTTGTGAAATAAATTTATGTTATATATCATGTCAACGAAACAGATAATATACAATAAAATATTGATTTTAGATATACTATGCTCAAATTTGATATAAGTAAATATTGATAACTGCTTCACAGTCTCTATGTAAATATGAAATAAATATGTTTTGGCTTCACACAAAGTAGATAATGCTATTTTCTACAGTTCTACACACTATAAATTGTATCAGTATAAATATCCAGTGTCATTAAAAATTAGTTATTTTAATAACAAAATAACTTCAATAGACCTGTGATATGGAACGCAGGTTCCAATACATAGTCTTTTCATTCTTTTATTCAAATTAGTCAAATTTGGTATGAATTTCATAGATTTAAAAAAAATGTGGGCGATTTAAATATTTTACTTAATGATGATCATAGTATCTCTTTATACTAAAGATACTAATGAATACTCTGAGACCCTAACACACGACTTCTTGATTAAAGGGCAGACAAAGTAACCAAAAATTAAAGTTTCTTAGATAAAATATAATTAAAATTCCGTTAAACATAACTATCAGTATAAAAAAATGATGATTCCTTAAGCTATAACATTATTATGTCAAACTAAAAGTTCTGTTAACCTGCCAAATACAGGTAAAAACTGCTTTATATAAAACATGTGTTTATGTGATTATTCTAAGATTTCTACGCATTCACGAATTACATGCTACATTGTTCTGTCAGGAAAATTCATTAATTCCAGGTATATACATTTCAATAAATAAATAAATAAATAAATAAATTGAGAGAACATATGCATAAACACAGATGCATCTGAACTATATGGAATGGATTATCCGCCAGTTCACCTATTATGCTTTATGACATTCCAATTTCCGTTTTTACTTTTGCGATAGTGAATTTGATGTTAGACTTTGGTTATTTACAAGACTTAGTGTATTTCGTATCTTTATAATTATAAAGGTATTTTGAAATATATCTTTGTTATACGTAAATTTTATTTTTATACACGTTTTTCTTGTTTCATTCTGAAAATTGGCATGATATATTTATTTCATTTTAATTTAAAATCACACATTAAAATCAACATTAGGTATTGAGTGTATGTATGGACGCTACCGAATAATGTGTTAATTCATTTGTAATAAAATGTTCAACATTTAATCAAAACAATCGAAACATCATTCGCAGTATAAAATGCTGTTTAACATTGTGACTCATTAAAACAAAATCGTCTTCATAACAATGTTGACTTTATCACAAAACGAAGCGGGTAACCAATTTTTGTAATGCGTTTTCTTACGACAGAGGTCGCTGTTTAATACTAACTGATCCGTTTCGGTGCGGACGTAAAAATCACCTCATGGAAAAGATTCGATCAAACATTGTGATACCCTGCCTTGAAAAACATATCATTTTAATTCTTAAAATCAACTCATTTTTGAAGATCTTTCAGAAAAAGTTTGCATGTGGCATACTGTATAAGGCGGATTTTGAGATATTTTGCCTCAAACTTGGCCTTTTTACTATACGTTATATATAGGGGGAAATATTACGAATGCCGTTAGGGCCATAACCTATGAATGGTTTGATATGAAACGCGATATTCGACAGTACGATGATGAAAACGCGAAATCACAAAACTACGATGGTGAAAATGCGACAGTATGATGATGAAAACACGACAGTGCGATAACGAAAATGCGATAATACGACAGTACGATGATGATTATACGATAAACTATCGTGTTTTCGTCATCGTACTTTTGCGTTTTCACCACCGTAATATCGTGATTTCGCGTTTTCATCATCGTACTATTGCGGTTTTATCATCGTACTGTCGTGTTTTCATCATCGTACTGTCGCGTTTTCACCATTGTACTGTCGTGTTTTCATCAGTACGATGATGAAAACGCGATAGTACGATGATGAAAACACGACAGTAAGATACTACGATGATGAAAACGCGAAATAACGAAACTACGATGGTGAAAACGCGACAGTACGATGGTGAAAACACGATAGTTTATCGCCTTGTCATCATCGTAGTATCGAACTGTAGCATTTTCATCTTCGTACTTTCGCGTTTTCGTCATCGTATTATTTCGCGTTTTCACCATCGTACTATAGACTATCGCGTTTCAGATCAAACACATTCAAAGGCGATGGCCCTAACGGCATTCCGTAAAATATTTGGTAGTCATTAACCTCCACATGATCGGATTAGTTTTTGTAGTATCAGATTTGTAAACACCGGTCAGGGAGCAGTTATTATTTTTTACATTTTTACCAGTTATTCCCCGTTGATTAAAAGGGGAAAAGAAACACTAATTAATTTTGAGTTATACTTCGAAACTCTTAGTGTGCTATGCAAACTGCTGTTTCGAATACATAATGTCAGCATGCGACTAAAATTATCATGATTTTTGTAAAATAAATACTGAAACACTGTAAGAATAAAATGTGTGTCAAATTAATTTTAGAAAGCAAATTCAAATAAGAAAAATATTTGAAAGCCAGCAAATTAAATATCTAATTATAGTTTGCATGTTTACAGCCTTAGAACTGAAGTGTAAATTGAATGTTCGCATTTTTCAATAAGAACTCGAGTTACGTCAGCAAGTACAACATCTTAATATTGCATAATGATTACGACGTATTAATAATAATGTCTTCATATTAATAGCAATGTTTTCATAAATATTATAATAATAATGTCTTCCTATCAATAAGAATGTCTTCAAAATAATAAGAATGTCTTCATATTAATTACAATGTATTCATATTAATTAGAGTGGCGGATAATCCCTTCCATAGGACTAAAACATGCTTCGCACTAAATCCATTGAAAACGTAAGCATGTTTTACTTTAAAATAGCATTCAAAATGTTGTAAAATGCGACATGATAATCATTTTGAGGATTATAAAAACTTAAAAAGGAAAGAAGTTAAATGACCACGGTACTTTATATAGCCATCTAAGATACAACAAGACAACACAATAGAAGAATGTCGCAGATACCGACTGTAAAAGAGGCTATATGTTGCTTGTTCCTGTTTAAGAAATATGCTATATATCACTTATGTCTTTAAAGCGTAAAATATCGATTTCTGCGTATCGGGACATGTTGTACCTTTTAATATATAGCATAAGCTCTGTGATTATATCAACGAATGTGTGTTATGTATAAGGCCTGTCCTTATAATGAACGGTCAATTGTTACATGATTTAAGCACATTCTCATATAAAACAAGTCTGTTAATTTTCATTATTACTGGGCATGTAGCCTACATTCTCACTCCATTTGAACATCTGGCATTTTAAGTGCAAATTATTCCAATGAATCAAAGAAAAAACATAATTGGCCGTGTATAATCACCATGTTTGTTTGTAATTGTCAGTATTTTTTCGGTTATCACACGGTACCATGAATATTTAATACTGGTTTTGGTTACATAAAATACCAGCATTATACGCTATGTAGATAAATACCTTATATTACATATACAGTAGAAAACCTCCTTAACACAGCCCCTGAGTTAAGACTAACCTTCTATTAAGACCAATTTCCAGATAAAGTCCACCATTATGATTTGAAATAAGAAATCGCATTGTTTTTATTCATTTTATTCAACTTTCAAAGGCACTGATTTTCTGTTCATAAAGTTAAGCAATTGCCTTATATACACATTTAAACACAAAAAAATATATAAAAAACAGCATGATAGTTGCGTTTAATTCGACGATTTGCAAACAAAGCCTCATTATTTATATCATTGGTACCGAAATAAAATCAAAGAATTTGTTAAATGTAGACAGAACATAAATATGGATTCAAAAGGAAATGAGATACACCGCATACTTGAGTCATACCCCAGCAGAGCTATTTAAAAATGTTTATTCTTATTTAAAAATAATTGTTATTTTCCAGGGCTGCCGATGATATCTTACATATGTAGCTGAAATGTACGGAGTCCTGTTTAGGTCAGTTAAAGTGACATTTTTGGACATTCTAGATTTTTCTCAAATGCCTTGTGTTGCCCTTACCATTTTAACTAATATAGAATCAAGATTTAAAATTCTCGCGAGAAACTTTAGCGCTAATTTTTGCACATTCTTAATCGATGATTAACTACGCATGTTTCATTCTGGAAACTTAGGCTTATTAACAGTGCCAATTTCTAAGAAAGATAGTGCTTAGCCGTGTTTCTTTATATTTATTGAAAACCTCGAAGTTTAGTCAAATATTGTATGTAAACAAGCAACATTTTAACTGACTCCAACATGACACATCTCGATTGTTAAAACTCAGTTTATCGAAGAGTGAAGAGTGAAACAAATAAACAGGCCGCAGCCAAGAACACATTTACTTTTGGTTATAGCGTTCATGTTTACGACGGAAACATGCAGCAGTTTGTCGGAAGATACCGAAACCCTATCCAACGTATATAATGTTGTGTTGTTGTTTTGGGTTTGTTTGTTTGATTTTTTGTTTTTGTTTTTTTTGTTTTGTTTTGTTTTTTTGTTATTTTTTTATTTTTTATTTTATTTTTTTTTTTTTTGGGGGGGGGGGGGGTGGGGTTGGGTTGTCTTTGACAAAATAAATATGCCATTTATTGATGGCTTCACACTCCAAAGTCCCTGCAAATTCGGTACATGTATTAAAAAGTAGCTGTTCTCTGTCAATCAACTGAATTTCCGAGAGAAAGTGCAGTAACACTGAAAGTAGAAGTCGTGACAACGGCACAAAGATATTTTGACATTTTATTAGAAAATCATTAACATGACATCAACTGTTCCCAAATACAAAGTTCGACATAAATATTCAGTCAAAGCAAAACTGAATACAAATAACATCGTGATGTTGAATAGCTGGTAAAATTATGTAATTAACTTTTTTATTCTTATTTACACTCAAATATATATAATAAACATCTAGAAAAAAGATCCCACGGAAGCATTAAAAGCAACAATATAACATAACTTAAGAGAGATAATGAAAGCGGTATTTAATCCTCAACACTTTATAGTAATGGACTCAATGATCCCAAAAAGGTATGGTAAGCTCTGACATATAAAACAGCTGGCCGGTTGTATACATCTGATACAATTACTCGCATTCTCGTCAAATGTATACACTTTTGAAGACAATAATGCACTGTTCCCATATTTATCATTTAATAGTATTTGCACTTTTATTGCTTCATCATGATAGTAGATAAAAAACACATAAGCATACTAATTAACACAAGGTTTCTATTTTGACAATGATGAAAGTATCATTGTATACGTTTTTACTAAAAGTACAGTTACTGTAGTACAGTAGCCTAGTTTTATCACGAATTCCTGGTGAAGTCAGTAATCAAGATTTCAGAATCTTACGCCAAGAGTTGCATTATACGTCTACTGCATCATAATTGAAAAACTGATGTCGTCATAAACATTATAATCTAGTATCTTGACATACCAAACGCTGCACTGCAGACTCTAGGAGGTAACCGCGCTTTTCCTGAGTGTGATCATCTTGTTAAGCGGGGTAAAATCTTTTTTATTTGACGGGGGTTGTTTAAATGCCATTACTAAAGTAAAACTGAAACAACAAATACATATCGACAATAAGATCGTAAACGGACGTTGAAGAACGGTTTAACCTTTTAGAAGTTGTAAAACAAACTTGCAGTGAATTTATATTTTCTCATGTGATGCAGGACATGCCTAGTTATCAATAATTGAGCTACCATTTTTGGAGATATATGATAAATCGATCTATCTCTACTTGCGAGCTACTGCATGTTGCAGAATTTTAGTATCAAGACAGGTAAAGTGTTGTAATTTTTATAATTGTAAACTCGGCATCGATTATCGAAAACCGAAGAAAATTATAACATGTAAATTTGAAGAAAGATTCCAGGAAACGTCAAGTTGTTGAATTAATATTTGAACTGTAGTTTTAGTTGTGTTTTCATTTAGCGAAATTCAATATATTATTTAAGAAGACTGTATCATCATAAACAAGTCAATTGCCTTATATTTTATATTTAAACAGCAATATAGATAACGTCTTAAATCTTATTAAAATTCTGGATAAAACCGAAAATTATATACAACTATAGGAACAAAATGATATTTATTTATTATGTCTGTTCTGTCGTCAAGTATATAAATCTATAGATATAGGTATATATGATTACTACATATACGCCATGTACGCGACTTGTCTTACTAATATTTGTCATTTTCTCTGTTTAAACAGATCTTATTTCTTCACTGGTTTGCCATGTATCTTTTATATTAAATGAAGCAAACACTCGTCGGAAATTAAAGAATCAAACAATACGTGATCTTAAGTCACAAATTCGGCATACATCGCAAATGATTCAACATTATTGAGTTTTAATATATTACATGTATAACCAGTCATGTTTGTTACTCCCTTGATTTTAAGATAGATTTTGTTAATTTTATAGTAGACACTTGACGGCTAACTTTTCTTAATTTACATTTTTCCCATAAGTGTGTTTGTTTGGGTTAAACGGTTTAACTGACATGTTACTGGTTTTACAGCGCTGAACACTATCAGAAGTAGGCACTTAAAGAGTTTGTACAAGTGAATTAGTTAAATCTTCGAATGCAATTTTCTTCTTTTAAATAAAGTTTTAGATGATACTGAGGCAAAACGTTCTTTAAGTGTATGTAGTAGGTAACATCTATCGCAAACACTCATTCAAAAATACATATTAAACACACTTAACTTTGTTTCTATGTTTAGATGTGTAAAAGTTAAAATATGATTAATAACTATAATAAGACTCTTAAGGGACCATTTTGTTTCCAGATTTTTATACTTCACAACAGCAAGTGCCAAGTGCCGTGTGGCAGCTGTAAAAAGTTGCCCCGTACTTCACGTCAGTCTTGTTATGTTTTTTCTGGTCCTTCGGGATCATTGATGCCAGCACTATTAAGTGTTGAGAACTGAGTACCGCTCAAGCCGGTGCTAGGGGGCGAGAGTAATGTTACTCTTATTGATAATCCCTCATGTACAGACTCAATGAAACCGAGTCTGCAGTTTTCATATAAATTTGTCGTGATTAGTGCTTAAAGAATTCTTGTTTGGCGTTTATAATATTTGGAAGAGATTAAAACTTCACCATTCGCAAATTGAAGACAAAGATATTGTTGACAATAGCATTCCGTTAACGGCGACTTCGTTGATATGACATGAAGTGAAGTTTATTTTCATTTATATGGAACATTAATCTTAATTTTATCTGTTTTTAATCAAAATTGATTAACGTTTTCCTAAATTAAATGTACCAAATTATTGAAATTTAGTAAGGCATCTTCTATCATAACATTATGTGACCGATGTCGGGGCATACATAAAATAACCATTTACTTCAAAATTGTATAGTTCCAGCCATTGACACATTTCGCGAAATCTTAAAATAAATTTGTCTTCTTGTTTTGTGTTGGAATAAAATTATTTGAGCGACATCATACGATGATATTCTTGTCTATATTTCTTACATTTATTTTTAAAAAAAGATAGATTATAAGTGCAAAAATATTGTTTACAATTCATATAACAAAATAACGCTTACAATAGTCCAAATTTTATTATTTTGTAAGATATGCGCTTCAAAACATGTCTTAATTTGATTTGAACATTTACCCTCACCGGCAACGCTATACACGTAGATGTGCTTATCACCGTTTTAAATATAGATAAACTTTTCTTATAAAACATTTTCTTCATTTTCAATGTCATCGTAAACATTTGGTAGGTAGGTAGGTAGGGTAGGTAGGTGGGTAAGTGGGTAGGTAGGTAGGTAAAGAAAGCTTTAGACAGAACGGTAAATTTATATTCTGTAAGATAGCAAGGAATTTATGTAATTTAATATAATGTTGTAGAACATAGATCTTATAAATAATCTTACAAACAAAACTCTATTGTTGATATCGTGTTCTTAAATAAAAGCAGTCGGTTATTTACTTATTTATATCACAACATAACCGTCTTTCAGTATAAAAAACTTGTTTGTTTATGAATAAGAACTGACATCATTGTTTCAACCCTTAGTCCCTAAAGACATGTAACAAAAAAACAAGGTCAGTTTGTAACACATCACCGTAATATATCTTGATTTAATAAATCTATTCTGTCTGTGAATGGAATCCCACATGATCACTTCAGTCTAACCTTAACAGGTTGGTGTAATATGATATATCTGTAAACAAAACGCATTTATTTTCCCACAGTGGCCTATATGATGTCGATTGCGAGTGAGCTAGTTAAAATAGACTCTGTAATTACAATGCCGAAAATATTGTTAAGCAGTTTGGTTTACTTTATAACATTCATTTGTTTCTATTATAAAAAAATGACACAAACCTTTGTCATACTGCGATAAAAATTAATGAATAAGAAACAACACCATGTCTAGCCAATTTCTCTAAATGTTTATTATCATTTAGTTTACTGCTAAAAATGCCAGCACCAAAACTGCTAAACATGACAATGCGGGCAAACTTGAATAATGTCAGAAGTAATCGCTACCATTCTAGAGAACGTCATCACAATCTGTTCATTTATAGATAACTAGCAAAGACCCCCATATCTCACATACGCAGACGACCGATAATCTTAAACAAATGCTATATGGGGACCTAAAATGATATGTATGAGTTTATTGAACTTTTAAAAGAGGGTTAAAGTACTTTGTGAATTAACTTCTGCAGAAGAAAGATGCCGTTTTTATAGCACGAGAAGACGGGGCGATGAACCTTATAAATTCGAGGAATTCTGAAGACGTTAATGCATCAAAGATAGTGCTATATTAAAAACAGATATAAAAGCCTGTTAAGACTTTTCCGTTTATGAATTAACAAATGTAAAACCTAAAAGGAAATGTAACATAATTAAGGCATGTTAAACGTTGCAAACTAATCTTAACAGCTTGAGATAATGCGATATGTTTGTTACCTAAACACATTTCTTGCTTATCCGTAAAGAGGCCAATAACACACATTTTCAGCAGGATATTTTATCAAAACAATATTCATATCCGAGGTAAGTTGCAAAAGGCTATTCACTGAATATCATAAAAGAGAAGTACTGATCTTTGGTAAAAATAGAATTGATGCAATTAAATACGGTAACCTATTTATAAAGGCTGTATTTTGTGAAATATACGAAAGTGCAAAACACTGTTGGTTTATGATGTTATGCCAAGAGTAGAGTTACACATTAATTTTAATGAGTCATGATGGAAAATCTCCTGCCGTTATTTAGTTATTTACTTCGTACATTGCCAATCTATTTTTTAACTACAAACGCTGTAAACTTATAATATGTTCCCTTTATTTTTACTAACGGTTTTATTCGTCAAAAGGATGAAAAGTAGTAGAAATGATAAGGCGATTCACAAACTCAATAATGAAGCTAATAAAGGTAAAGATAGAAACGTATGGTCCCACTGAGATATATTAAGAGAAGCAAGTCTCCTGCTTCCTGTACATTTTCATGAACATATTAAAAATGTAGTAAAAGTAAAAAAGATAAGTAAACACAAAATACAATTGTGAAACACATTGCAAAATGTACACACAAGACATGTAATTTACCAACAAAAGGTCCGATTTCACACAAAATAACCCTTACTGCATTAATGACGCAGTATAATTATTATGATTAATACTGCAAAATTAGTTATCGCACATAACATTAAAATTATTACTTTTATCATGACTCACTTTACATTTCTTATAATATCCGAACATTTTTCTGTTTGTAATTCTGATTGAATTTTATGATATATTTTGTCTCATCCGTTTAAACTATTGTGTCAGAAAGAAAGATTGTTTACTAATTGGAAACATATTTCGCTGTTATTGTGTGTATAAATGATGAAGCTCATCGCTGTGGGTTCGAATCCCACAGGGACTTTGGATTCCTCTATGTGAGGAAGCTATCCAGCTAACTAACGGAATGCCGGTGGTTCCTCTCAGGTGCCCGTTCGAGGCTGAAATAATGCATGGAAGGGCACCTGAGGTCTTCTTCACCAGTAAGGCTGGAACGTTGCCGTATGACCTATACTGTGTCGGTGCGACGTAGAATCCAATAAAACAAACAAACAAATGATGAAGCTAAAGATTCATATACGAAAATGATAAGAAATGGCCATGTACCATCTACTGCATATTACAATTTATGATCTATATAACGGCACGATGATTTGGAATATGAATACGTGCTTTGTTGTCAATCAATGACATTAAAATGTTTATTCGTTTATGTTATGTAAGTAAATATGTTTGTCTACCTCCTATATCCCTGGGTGAAACTCAAATTTTGTGATGTATTGATAATAAGCGTTACACACTGATCATTTTTTAACGGGAGTGAACCGTTAACTTTTAACAGTTAAAGTAAATTCCCCGTGATGGGGAAAATAACATTTGCCGATTTCCTAGTACATGTATCTGTTTGCGTATTGCAAAAAATCTTTTAAATCCCCAAATGTTTAAGATACTTTCCATACAGTCAGGTAAGAAAACCAAACACATGAAACGTAGAAAAAACAGAAAAACGAAGGCTAAATAATATATTATTACAGGTACTTAAACAACACAAAAGCTGGAAGACGACATATGTGTTTAGTTGCAGTTTCGGAATGAGGTATAATTTGATTTGTAATTGCACATTTAAGTGTATTTAAAATCTTACCAACGTTTTAAATTTGCCATGTCATTTTCTGAAACGTTTTGTTGTTGTTTGAACATAACACTTCTTTTATTTTAAACAGCGTTTATATATGTATTACCTTCAACGACATAAACATTTCTTATGAAGTTTCCAAACGTAATTAAAACCTTTGATTGTGAAGGAACGGTGAATTGATTACTTTGCTTCGTATTTGAAATGTTTTACCGGGGGTATAATATTATATTTGTTGTAAATACTCTGGCATGTTGGGCATATTTTTTACATTTAGTTTCGTTTCGAATTATTAATGAAACAAGAAAAGTATTGCTTCATTGTCGAATGGTTGACAAGACTGAAGGCAAATGCAAAAAGCTGAAAACATAGCCTAAACAAACTGCACTTTATCATCAAAATAAAGCCAAAGATGACGTTTTGCAATATTGTATGCTCCGCAATCGATCCATATCATTTTAACACGCATACTGATACTTAAAAACAATTAAATATGGTCTTAGTAATATTCATACGTTTCTAAAAAAACGGCTTTATGCTAAAAGTGTAATTATTGACAATAAACAGTTCAAGGGTTATATGATTATTATGCAAACATAAATAGCTGCAAAACCTTCTGTTATATGAATTCAAAAGCAATGCGTGCAATTCAATTTACCAATATACATTGGTGTTCAGTGTTCAGCAGCATCTCAAACAATTGTAATGACTTAAAAATCTCATTTTGAGAAAGGCCTTCCTAATTTCGAAGTATAGTGTTTGAAATCCTTAATGTTCCTTGTAATCATAAAACAGTAGACGTAGTGTCTCGACCGAAAACGTTCACTTAATTACAAACAATACAAAACAGATATTTCAAATAATGTACACGTTTGCAAAGTTCATATTCAGCACAAGAAATAACGACAATGATCACAGAAAAATGGGACATTAACAATCACATATTACATATATTTCTTAGAACAGTTGGACACTTTTAAGAATGGGAGGGAACTAAGTATATTTGTTAAACAATGGGTTTAGTTATACTTATTATAAACACATAACAGTTGCATCACCTTTCTTGTACTACTGAAATCAACGTTAATCAAATAAGGGATGACATGCAAAATTTTATAAACTTATTTTATTCCTTTAGAGACGTTATACATCGTTAAATAATCATTGAAATTAAATTGAACTAGGTTTGTAGTTTCGTTTTTTCCTACGTATAAGCAATTGACTTTTTTTAAACTACGGTTTTCTAATCAAAACATTGAAAAAAAATATGAATAAGTATAATTTGACCAATGAATATCACTATTTTCCGACATCTTAAAAATTTTTAAAATTACTATTTCTATTTTTTGCTTTGGTTTTTCTTTTTACAATATTTACACAGCCTGGTTCAGAAGATATTGTTTCAAAATGCATTGCTTAAGTACCTATAATGAATAAAAATGAATGACTTAAGTAAAATCACGATGTTACTTTTTGTACTCTGTATTGCACCAAGTTTTCAATTACATATATTAATTATTAACTTTTTGGGTTTTTTTTCGGCATGACCTATTTCTTGGAAAATAACATATCATATCATATATTAATTTCTACTTTAAATTGTTTCATTTTCTAGAAATAGTCTATCAACTTGCCAACCACCAACCATACAAACATGTGATATTATTACGTCAATATAGAAATAAATCATCTTTACTTGCAACTTTCTTTGATCGGCGCAAATATTTGCAAAGATGAATGTCTGTAAAAATAAATGACATTGTCTTCACTTAGTGAATTATTTCCTGACAAGTTCTTGATAGATTAATGAATGTGAAAAAATTCAATTTGATAAAGTGCAAACGGACTTAAAATAAACCTTGTTTCTACGTGCTTCTTTTCAGTGTTTTATTGTGCCATATTATGCAAAAACTTAGTAATTGTTTCTAAATATATAGTGTATATATTTGCTACGACAAAAAAGGAGTACCTGTCTTTATTCTCGAAATTTTAATTAAATCAATGTCCCAAAATTAAATGTATAATACGGAACATATTTGTCTTTAAAGAAAAATAATTTTTCAGATTTGTTCTTTAAAACACCAAATTGCTCGATAGCAGTGTAATATGCCACTGAAGTCTTTGTGAACAGATAATCGATGAAAGAGAAAGCATGTTTCTGACGTAGAATTTTAAAATTAATTGGTCTATAAAGGAAGGTATTTAATAGAATGATTAAATACGTTGATAGTATTTTCAGACATAACTAAACAACAATATCAACAACAACAAAAATGGCAAAAATAAAACACTCAGAAAATGATGATACATTGAAGGTGTTGGCAAGCGTAAGATACATGATCCATTATTACAAGTCATATATTTATATAGCAAACAATAACATGTTCTAGAACAAAATATTATTATTCATCAGATATGGAACATTTTCAGTAATTTTTAAGCAACACTTTATAAGAATATCCAAATGATACATTTCTATCATTCCATTAATATTTGAAACGCTTATATAAAATGTGCCTATTGTAGACCTATTTACTGAATATTTTAATTGTAAATCGCCTATTTACAAGGGGCAGGACGTGAAGTGGTTGCACACTTGGTTCAAGCTAGCGAATTGGTTGCAAACTTGACAAAATGGCGAACACGGCGTAATTTTTTGAAACGGGTGAACGAATTTTTGCCAGGCAAGTGGGTTTCTTTGTTATTTTGAAGTTCATTAGTATGTCTATGCCATAATGCAATATATATGCCACACTCGGTTAAAGGTTTCAGCATCCTAGATTCTGTTTTGACGAAGTTATTGAAGATATAAACTGATCATGTAGATATTTTGAAATTTGACATGTGACTGTTCTGGTCGGTTTTTCTCCTTATTTATTCGAATTTGTAAGTTTTAAACTGCATTTAACAATAATAACAAAATATGTTTCTATCAATGCTATACAAGTGGTTTAGTTCGCAAGTCCGAAGATAACGTTCAATACACAAAAATATCTTGTTCAAGCACATTTGGTTGCAGACTTATACTTCAAGCATTTTTGGTTGCACTCTTATTCTTATTCTATTGAAATCCAAAGTAAAATTTTGCAAAAGGAGTGTAGAAGGTTATATTTATTAAAGATCCTGTATGTTTTGTAATTGTGGTTGTATACCACACTTGCGTGAAACTATATTTATATAATTATGCTAAAACAACAATTTTCAAACATTGAAAAATATGTAAAATGTGTACTGCAAATATTTGTACATATTAAATGTAATCATTAAATTATATTTTCAATGACAGTTATTGACATGTATGTTCTGTTACTTGTTTTTGTTATAAATGTCATTTATTCTTTCTTCTTTTACAACAATTATGCACTTACTGTTTCAAATTACATGGTTCTCAGTTCAATACTATAATCATCAGTAAAAGCCTGCAAACAAAAAATAGCAAGTAGAAAAATATTTATTGATACTTCAATTCTAAAATATGTCATCATATGTAAAATGCAAATGAAAACTACATACAAAACAAACGTATGTGAGAGTACTGTTGTATGTAAGTGAATTATTTTCACCATAAACATAAGGACATGTGCACACATACGATGTTACTCGTCAAAATTTCCAAAGTTTATCAAAACCACAAGAAATGTTAATTTGTTTGTTTCGTATGTAAAGATCAGCAGTTGCTTTAGACAAGTATGTAAATGTACTTAAAATATTTTTAGAAACCAAAAGTGAAAATGACATGCTTGTTTACAATATTTCGGAACGATGGTTAGGAAACTACCCGTTTATATGACTGAAATACTGTTGGAAAATGGCGTAAAATCGTAAAATGAAACAAACAAACAAACAATTGGTATTCTAAATTAGATCATAATATAACTGATGATAAACAATTGGTTATTTACATTGACTAATACGTGACAAAACTACTTAAAGTCATTGTTCGAGTTAGGGAATTTGGAAAATGTTTCGATTGGTCAATTTAAAGGAACATGCGAATAATGTCCTTGTGTCAATGTTAATATAGTTTTTATCTACTATATAATCAAATTTATTTCAAATCTCAAAAACGAACAATAATGAAAGCTGTTTGTTGCTATTTTTTTTCTTTTCCTTTACAGTTAGTCATGCCAAGATATAAAAAAGTCTTAAGACTTTGTAAAAAGAAAAGAAGTACATCGAGGAGAAAAAATGATGAAAATAAACACAACTGAACTTCAATTTAGCATATTGTGTTATATATCTATTTGAAAGACCCTGTGTTAGGATATATCTGCACGCATGCATTTGTATATATATTTCTTATGAGATGAACGGGTATAATTGCCTTAATATTGCTAATTATTAAAAAAAAGATTATTATTCCTCGCTAAAAATATGCATGCCACATTATTGACACAAAAGTTTGCAACCAAAAATGCTTGAAGTATAAGTCTGCAACCAAAATGTGCTTGAACAAGATATTTTTTGTGTATTGAACGTTATCTTCGGATTTGCGAACTAAACCACTTGAAAAGCATTGACAGAAACATATGTTGTTAGTTTATATCTTCAACAACTTCGTAAAAACAGAATCTAGGATGCTGAAACCTTTAACCGAGTGTGGCATATATATTGCATTATGGAATAAACATACTAATGAACTTCAAAATAACAAAGAAACCAACTTGCCTGGCAAAAATTCGTTCACCCGTTTCAAAAAATTACGCCGTGTTCGCCATTTTGTCAAGTTTGCAACCAATTCGCTCGCTTGAACCAAGTGTGCAACCACTTCAGGTCCTGCCCCTTGATTTATAGATTTATTATCTCAAGTATGAACATACGTCTTTTAAACTTGTTTGAATCTTATTTTATTGCAAATTAAAATCCGGGGTTTTTTCATGCATTTTAATGCTAATATTGGTAACTTTTAATTGCATAAATCAAAGTGAAAAAAATATATATATACAGAAATTATCCAATAATCTTGTGTAATATAATTCTCTTTACTAAGCATAATGCAATTTATCTATTTTAAAGGATAATGCAAAACAAAGTAACTGTTATTTTCTTTAGAATAGAGAATTGTCGCTTGTTTTCTTAAAATTTGATAAAACAAAGTAGCTGTTCTTTAAAACTAATTACTACAGAAGAGTTACGAATGACAGCTAGATTTTTATGGCGCCTTTAAAGATTAAACGTGGGAGAAATATTTACGGAAAGTAACTCCGAATACAGAACAGTGTGTGTGTTTACCATGAGATTTTTCTTTTTAAATATCTGGATCATACGATTACAGAACTGGATAAAAACTAGCAATTATGGAATAGTCCTAATGTGAATTTGTCGTGACATTTCATTTTGATATGTTTAAAATTCATCGAGATTTTAATCTGAAATCTGCAATTTCAACATGGTGTTCTTGATTCCTATTATTCTTTTTGTTTGAAGATTTGCATTATGCATCGTAACGAAAAAGTTACATGTTTTTTCGATTCGGCCTGTTAAATTAATCGTAAAACGACCTTGAAAATGTCATATACGTTTTAGAAACATGCATGACATGCGATTTCTCCTGTTCACCTTAAATGAAGAGTTCTTCACCAATGACTATGGAAGAAACAGAGATCTAGATTTTCATTTAAAAAATCAAAATGTTCCTTCAAAAGAAAACAAGCAATATAGAGAAACATCCTGAGAAAACTGCTGCATGGATTACAAGAAAACTGAACATGATTGTAATATTGCACCATTGCTAATCATACATGCCGACAACTTATTGCTCCTTTCTGTCGGTGAGAAGATTGATTGCATTCTCTTATTGAATTGAAATATGCCAATACTTCCCTTTATCCAATTTGTTTTTAGACAAAATGAAAGATGAAAATTTATTGGACCAGTAATATATGATTAAATTGCCGTTGCCCCGCATTTTGTAGCATGTAAAATGTATATGTAGGTATAGGAAACAAGTGCATTCGATGAATTGATAAGATGATTTTAAAAGTGTGCACCATCAAAACAAAATTTTACATATTCATATCACAACCTAACAATCTTTACGTATCCGATATTTCTTGTTTGTTTATTAATAAGAACTGACATCATTGTTTCAACCCTTAGTCCCTAAAGACATGGAATACAAAAACGAGGTCAGATTGTAACACATAACTATAACATATTTTAATTTGATATATCCATTCTGTCTGTGAATGGAATACCGCATGATCACTTCAGACTTATCTTAACAGCTTGAGATAATATAGCAACTATGATATTGGCATCTGAACATTAGAAAAAATGCAGGATAAATATTTCAAATATTGAATACGTTGTCACGTTCATACTAAAAAATGAATAAATAACAATGATCAGTGAACAATAGGACATTAACAATCACACATTACGCACATTTCTAAGTTAAACGGGACACATTAAAGAATGGGAAACCAATATATTTTGTTAATGGGTTTAATGATATTTATTATAGTAGGATAAACGGATAACAATTGCACAACCGTTCACGTTTTACCTACATCAAAGTTTATCAATTAAGTTATCCCATGCGTAAACATATTTCATTCTTTCAAAGATGCTATACATTTATACTTTTTCTGATCAATTGAAATGTAATTGAACTATGCTTCCTTGTTTCCCCTGTTTCTATTTTGCTCCATTTTACCATTCGTCTCCTTCTTAACACTTCGGTTTTTTAACTTATTGATAACGCAAAATGCTATTATGGAATATCAACTTGAAGACTGGAAAGACTGTATAATAAATAATGGCGAGTATTGGAGACTTAAAACCCTTGATGTTATTTTTAAAGATCTAATACATTACACATATTTTCAGTCCGATGATATATGATAGTTTTTAAAAATGTTTTACAATCATGGTGTTTACAATGATGAATAAGTTTTAGTTGACAAACAGTGATTTCAAATGAGTATTACAGTAACTATTTTTCGACGTTTTTATAAAAAAAAACATATAACATATTTTGGGGGGTATGCAATGAAGATGAAAAAGGATACCCGGTACTGTAGATTAATGAATGTGAAATAATGCACTTTGATAAAGTGCAAACATCCTAAAACTAAGCATTGTTCTTCAAAGTGTGATATTTTGTCATATCATGCATAAAATAGTAAATTATATCTCAATATATAAATATATCTGCTACGTCAAAATAGGAGTACCTGCCTGATTTCTTGCTATTACAAGACTTAGTGTTGTTTTAATTAAAATCGATGTCAACGAAATAGAATGTGTTGAATGACACATATTCATCGAATTTGTTTTAAAAAGACTTTTCAAATTTATTCGTAAATACACGAAATACCCGAAAGCTGTGTGACTATATGCTGTATGCTACGAAACTCTTTATGAACGATTTGTTGATCGATATTTTAATCTTCAACAGTAAATTGCCTATTAATAGAAATAATTTTATGTATGAACATCATGCTAACGATATCTTTAAAGTTATAATAGTTGATCAGCTTACAATTAGAACATGTGTGCTTAAAACCGTAGTGGCATATTTGTAACTCAATTTGTTGAAAGAAAAAGATTCCGTTTTTTATAATACTTATTTGATAATTTTGTTTTTCATATTTTACATAATTCAAAGCGAAAATCAAAAATATGAAAACGGGGTGCTCTAGTGAAGGTTATCCAAAAATCTTGTATAAGAAATTTGCTTAACTAAGTATTGTTAAAGTTTACAAGATCAAGGGATAATGCCAAACAAAATAACTTATTATCACTACAATAGAGCATTGTCGCTTGTTGTCTTAAAATTTCATCAAACAAAGTAGCTGTTCTTTAAAATTAATTACTACAGAAGAGTTACGAATGGCAGCTAAATTTTTATGGCGCCTTTAAAGATAAAACGTGGGAGAAACATTTCCAGAAGGTAATTCAGAAAAGGATACGATGTGAAAATTGCATAAATTTGATTTGTTTCCCTCTGTATGTATTCGATTAACACTTTTAGTCGGTCGTAAGTCGGAAGGCCTTCTTTCCAGATTGTAAGTCATTTTTCAAAACACACGACTGCAAATTTCTGACAGGAATGTATTACATGTATTAGGTTTCTAGACGCAATGAACTTTTATGTTTTGAAAGCGTAAAGTGACTGTTCCATTTAATATTCAGCTATCACGAATACAGTTTGTACGTAAAGCTAGTTTTATTTTTTCAGACAGAATGTTTTCTAAATTCATTAGAGATAAGGGGCTCAGATATATCGTTACGCTCACAAGTTAGTTTCATGACTAACCTTGTTTCTTTTCACATTGGTATGTATTTGAAATAAAGGTTATTACGTTGTTAACATTAAGCTGCATTAAGCTTGCACTGATGCAAGCCCGGGTTAAAGTATGGTGAATATCGGGCGGTGGGCGGTTTGGGGACAAACTTTTCGTAACAGTTTTCTCAGCAACTACTTATCACAGCATCTTGATCTTTGGCATACAACATTGACATGTGGTCCAATACTGTGAGATTCGATTTCAGGTCTGTCGATTATCCAATTCCTGTAAATCGACTTAGTTAACTTTTCGACATAAATGGTCAATGGTAGGACATTTTCGTAACATTTTTCTCAGCAACTACTAATCACAGCCTCTTGATATTTGGAATACAGCATTGACACGTAGTCCCATACCGTGGGATTCGATTGCAGGTCAGTCGCTCACCCACTTCCTGTTTATCAACTTAAATTTCCGACATAAGTGGTTAATGGTAGGAAATTTTCGTAACAGTTTTCTCAGCAACTACTTATCACAGCCTCTTGATATTTAGCATACAGCATTGACAAGTAGTCCCATACCGTGGGATTTGATTTCAGGTCTGTCGTTAATCAACTTCCTTGTTTATCAACTTAGTTAAATTTCTTACATTAATGGTCAATGGTAGGAAAATTTCGTAATAGTTTTCTCAGCAACTACTTGTCACAGCCTGTTAAAATTTGGCATATAGCATTGACAAGTAGTTCCATACCATAGGATTTTGTTTCAGGCTTGTTGCTCATCCATTTCCTGTATACCGACTTAGTAAAATTTTCGATATAAATGGACAGTGGCAATTTTTTGTTGGTAACATCACAGCATCATGATATTTGTTATACAAATGCAACCCGATCTTTTCTGTGTTTGACCCATTTTTAAATTTACATCTATTTAATGTATTATAGACGCGGAAATACCGAATCAAACGTGTTGTTCAAATATAGCCAATTCACCCTGTTTAGTACATTACCCTCTTTAAAATGTCTCGGATTTATACGGCTCCTCGCCCTGCCTGCATGTAATGAAAAGACGTCCTCGTTCTTCTACAGTAGTAAATTCACGACACAATGTTCTTTAACCCTCTTTTAAAAGTTCAATAAACTCATCAATATCCGTTTAAGGCGCCATATATCACCATTTTAAAATTATCGTTTGTCTGCCATTTAAGATATGGGGGTCTTTGCCAGTCGATCTATAAATAAAGATATTATCTCAAAAACTTTGACGTTTAATATCATCAGGGAACGGAATACAGTTACAAAAATGAAACTTGGCATAACATCTATTTTTGTCTTCTGTATTTCCATTTGTTTCTTTTTCCGTTTTAATCTGTTCGATTCTGAAAAGAAATTTAAAGAACGATTGTAAACGTTGAAATATTGGTGCATCAACTACACCTGAAATCTCGTACATTTTTTACAAGGTAGAAAAAATCCAAAATGGTATTTATAAAACAAGAAGCGAGGAAGATGTTTGGGAATATTGAATATACCAGCAAGATAAAATGTCATTGGGCCCGGAATCAATTTATTATAGTTTAACACATTTTCATGATGAAAAGAACTGAATTTAAAGAGTCATTTTTGAATAATGAATTTGGAACATACTAAATTATGATGTGTTTCTTATGTCTACTTTATTTGCAAACCCATATAACTCCGCTAACGGAACAGTGTGTTAAGTATGAGACTGATAAGATCTAACTTTTTAAAAAGTAATCTAGATTATAAAAATCACTATGTCATACTCATAGAAGATAAGGTTTTAAAGTTATAAAAAATAGTCTAAGAACTAAACATAAACTGTCAATACTGAAACCTTCCTAATGCGAATTTTTTCGTGACAGTTTGAAAGATCAGTTTTAAGCCACCGAGGTTCTAATTCGGATTTTTTTCAAGTACACGATGTTCTTTTTTCGGATCATTCAAGTTGTTAATAACTTTGAAGTTTAGAACCTTGCATCGTAACGTAAATTTTACATGCCGTAGATCCGGCTTGTAAAACAATCGTAAACAGACCCCGAAAACATCATGTACGTTTTAGAAATATGTCACGTGCTTTCTCCCATTCATCTTCAAATGAAGAGTACTTGGCCAATGGCTACGGAAAATACAAAACAGACATTTTCCGTAGAGAAATCAAAACGTGTCTTTAAAAGAAAATTAGACACTTTACAGAAAAATATCCTGAGAAATCCGATGCCTGGATAACAATAAATCTTTACACGATTGTCATGCTGCACCATTCATCGAGATTTTAATCTGAAATATGCAATTTCAACATGATTGTAATATTGCACCATTGCTAATCAGACACGCAGACAACTTATTGCTCCTTCCTGTCAGTGAGAAAATTGATTACATTCTCTTATTGAATTGAAATGTAGCAATCATTCTCTTTATCCAATTTGTTTTCAGACAATAATGAAATGTATTGTACAAATGTTTAATGATATACCCAAGAAAGTAAAAAATTTCTTCGACAATTATTATACAGGAATATTAGATTAAATTGTTGTTGCCCCGAATTTGTTTATCGTGTAAAATGTTAATGTAGGTATAGTAAACAAGTGGATTCGATGAATTGATAAGATTTATTTTAGATGTATCTGTTAAATGTGTACATCAACAAAATATTTTATTTAAAACACAACATATTTGTTTAAGTTAGGCCAAGGCTAAAGAAAGAAGAATTAGAAGATTAGAAAAATGACAAACAATATTTTTTCCCTGTGTAAGTAACATGCGTCATGGTTTTAGATGGATCTGTGTCAAAAAAGTGTTTAAGGAAATTAAATTGATAAAATCTATCGCGAAAATGAGCAAAGTAGTGGTATTCAAGAAGGCATAAGTTAATTTAAGAATTACATATTATTAATAGCTTTAGCTAGACACATGTATTACATTGTTTATATACTACCTGGGACTGCCAAATGATTGCATTAACACAAAAAATAAGTATGTTTGTTTGGTCCATACAATGTTGTTCCAGACATTTAAAAAAGAGCAATTATTAGTGCATGTTATTGCAAAACAATTTTATAGAACATTATAGCTAGACTTATAAAAATCGAAAATGTTAATTATTCTGTTTTAAAATATTTCTCATTTTTGATTCCAACATTTAATTATCACAGGCAACGCTATACATGAACTTATCACTGTTTAAATCAAAAAAATTACTTCTAGGACATTGAAACCATTTGAAATGCAAAAGTATATGTCTTACTCTTACTGAAAAGCATTTGCTTATAAAGATTTCAAGTTAAAATATAAGAAATGAATCTAGTTTTCTAAATTATTTATTAGCTTTACAATTGAACCAATGTTTGGTGTAGCGTAGATACAGCAAAGATTAAGACAAAAGGGTAAATATATAGAATATAAATTTTGTATTTCTATAATAGTTGTATATATTTAATTTATTTATAATTCTGTAGAATATAGATGCTATAAATTGTGCAACCACACCTTTTGTTTATATTGCGTTTTTTAATACGAACAATCGGTTATCTACATATTCATGTCACAATCTAACAATCTTTACTTATTTTATATTTCTTGTTTGTTTATGAATAAGAACTGACATTATTGTTTCAACCCTAAGTCCCTTAAGACATGTTATACAAAATCGAGGTTAGTTTGTAACACATAACCGTAACATATTTTAATTTGATATATCCATTTTGTCTGTGAATGGAATACCGCATGATCACTTTAGACTAATCTTAACAGCTTGAGATAATATGATATATTTGTAAACGGAACACATTTCTTGTCTATTCGTAAAGAGGCCAATAACATTTATTTCAGCAAGACATTTAATATTATAAACAATATTCATTTCAAACGTTAGTTTCAAAAGGCAATATCTAGCGAATATCATAAAGGAGCTGTACTGTCCTTTGGTAAAAAGTAGAATTGATGCAATTCAAATTAATACCTAAATAAATACGGTAACCTAGTAAAAGGGATGTATTTTTATGGAATATATGAAAAAGCGAACACATTAGTTTTATGATGTCATGCCAAGAGAAAAAATACACATTAATTTTAATGAATCATAATGGAAAACCTCCTGCAGCTATGTAGTTTATTTATTCATACATTGCCTATCTTTTTTAATACAAACGCCCAAAACTTATTTTGCGTTCCCTTTATTATTAATAAATCAAGAGGACAAAATGTAGTTTCAAATGATGGGTTTGTTTGTTTGTTTGGATTTTTACGGCACGTCAACACATAACTGGCCATATCGTGCCGAATGCTATAATAGGCTTAAAATATTATGTAAAACATTGTAAATGACAATAGAAATGAGCCAATTAGATCCTAGAATACAAGTTTATCTCTTTTAAGTAATCAATTATGTTTTTTGATGGAATTGTATTAAAAAGTTCTTTGAGTGAATTTACAGAATAAAATATATTACGGGCCTGTGAAAAATCATGACATTCAAGAAGAAAATACTTGACAGTAAAATTTTCATTACAACCTACACAGAAAGGGGCATTGTCATTTGTGAGGAGATAAGAGTGGGTAATTTTAGTGTGTCCAATTCGGCATCGAAGAAGAACTGTTTGGTCACGGCGGTTTGACAGAGATAGAGATGGTGACATATCAAGAGATGGGTTTATATCGTGAAGTTTATTAAAAACGGCATTGTCCCAATTTGCTTTCCATTCAGATGATACGAGTCTATTTATAGCCGGTCTAAAATCACAAGCAGAGCAGGTAACAATAAGTGGGAGATATATATAAACGCAATTATGAAGTTAATAAGGTAACGATAGAAACACAAAAAAAGATACAATCTTTACTATGGTAAAAGCAAATTTATTTGATTTGCATTGGCTGTATCGGTTATTGTGTTAGTTAAACAAGTAAGAAGTTCAAATTACCCATGTCATTTTCTGAAACTGCACTCTTGTTTGAATGTATTACCTTCATTTTTCAAAATCTAATTTAAACTGTTGATTTTGACAGCACGGTTTATTAATGACTTTGCTTCGTATTAAATTGATTGAACTATTATATCTATTGGTTTCTAAAAACCCTGGCAATGTTCAAAAGTTTTTGTTTATTTAGTTTAGTACCGAATTAATAATGGATGAAAATATTAATAGCTGCAAAGACTTAAGTTATATTAATTTAAAAGAAAATACTTGTAATTCAATCTATAAACATACATAGGTGTTCCGTTGGCATATTACGTATGAGAAATTATTTTTAACCCTTAATCTCTAATTAACATTTGAAAGTGAGAATAAAATAAATTTACATGAAGCAAGACTGTAATTGTATTGACAGATTATTACTTTATTACAAAGTGTTACGTTTATAATTAATGTTCGATAGAAAAACAGCAACATAATTTCCATTTTGAAATCATCGTTGTATTGGAACCATTAGTAATATTACGAAAAATGCTATTTTTAACCTTTGACTCTGAAAAGAAGTAATTTCCGAATAGCTTTCCCAAATTCGAAGTTTATAAATTATAGTTCTGACTAATGCTTATGCCAATACAAAATTTAATGTTTATTTCCATTTGAACTGTCGCTTGCAATAACCCTGTGTGGTGCCTTTTTCATAATTAACTGTTAGAAAAGCAAAATGTCCTTATACTACTAATAAGAACCATAAGCACAGATCACACTTTTCATGCATTTTGCTAAATATCTAAGTAATAAATTTATATAGCGATACTTGCGCTGACTTAAAGGATATTCTTACGTTTTATTGAAAGCCGTTTTCCGTTATTTTCATTCTATATATTTTGAAGGTCAATGTTCAGATGCAAATATCCTAGTTTCTAAGCCAAATTATAAAACACAAACTTGATTTCACACTTAACGAAACTAATCAATGGAACATATTTCAATTTTCTTTTTGCGTTTTAGAAAAAAGTATTTAACTAGCAATTTACCATATTAACCTCAATAACACCCACCTCCTGTTAAGCAGCACTTATAGAAACTGTTTGAAATTTATCAGGATTCTAATCCGGAAAAAAGCAGTTCAATTTCTAAACCGTGTTCTTGTTTCGTAATATCCATGTTGTTTGCAGATTTGCACAATGCATCGTAACGATAATGTTACATGTAGTATGTCCACATTGTTAAAGCAATAGTTATACGACCTCCGCGTACATTTTAGAAACATGACATATGTGTTCTCCCATTCACCTTCCAATGAAGAGTGACTTCGCCAATGACTACGAAAAATCAACAACAGAGACTTGCCCCTTTAATTCCCTTATGGGCCCGTTTTAGTTTATATTATTTCACATTACATGCCCCACTCCTTTCACCCTTATGTCCGCTCCAGGTTTTTTTGAGTGTGTCGGGGGCTGCATCCTGTGAACGTTGCCTTTGCCTTGTTGATCTTTATTCTTGTTTTCTTTTGCCGTAGTGGAATCAAAATGTGCCTTTAAAAGAAAACTAGACGGTTTAGAGAAAAAAGTCCTGAAAAACTCTGCTGCTTGGATGACAAGACTTTAGTTACATGATTGTAATGTTGCACCATTGCTAATCAGACATGCAGACAACTTATTGCTTCTTGCTGTCAGTGAAAAGATTGATAACATTCTCTTATTGAATTGAAATGTACCAATCCTTCCCTTTATCCAATTTGTTTTTAGACAATAATGAAAATATATCGGACAAATGTTTGATGATATACCCAAGTTAGTTAAATTTTCTTTCGGCAATTCAGGAATAATAGATTAAAATTGTAGTTTCCCCGCATTTCCTGATCGTGTAAAATGTGAATGTTGGTATAGGCAAACAAGTACGTTCGATGTTTTGATGTATCTGTCAAATATGTACAGCAACAAAAATGAATATTTATTCAAAACAACCTATTTAAATTTATAGGGACGTGTCGAAGAAATAAGGAATAAAGATTAGATAAAAGTCAATTAAAACAGCATGAAAAGTGAAAAACGATTTTATTCCTTTTCCTTAGTTACATGTATTTAGAATTTATTAGTGTCATTAGTTTGAGATATGGAACTTAAAGTTAAAATATGTATTCCTCATTCTGTTGCGATTAAATATGTTTATTATTTCAACAGAACTGCATGTTATATGACTGAGTAATGTCATTTTACAAGCAAGTTATTTACGTGCGACATACGCTGATTGAAACGAATGACAAATTGGAAACCATTGGAAGTTGACTAACAACTGTCATAAGTGTTGATATAAGATGTAGGTGTAATGTTCGGTGAGTTTATTGTTATTGCGGATACGGAATGGACTTCTATTTTTCAATCTACCTGACATGCGTGAGAATAAAACTATTCTTAATTCTTAGAAGAACTTTCGATTAAGGCGTTGAATTGTGTAGGTACTGATAAGGTAGAGCATTTCCAAACAAATCATGTTAAAACAACGAAGTTTAAAAGCGATATCAAGGACAGATTTAGACAATGTCATGTTCTTTACTGTATAGAGTAGGTTAGTTTGAAGACATTCCTATTAAAAATGTGTCAGAATTGAATCGTATACTCATAAATGTACAGTGCATTAACTGAGGTGCAGATATTGGTAACGCACTGTCGGTCGGGGATAACAATAAAGCATGCTCTTGATTAGCTACTTTTTCTCATATCTACTTAATATGAAGACAGGGAAAGGGGTAAAAAAGTCATATTCATATGTTCGTTTACAGGTAACATGTTTTTCTTGGGCTTCATATTGTGGCGACATCGACAGTGCTTTTCTTATTTTTGCCAATGATACAAAAGAAAAAGAACTATAATCTTATTTATAAGTGTGTAGCCCGCCTCGCATAAATCAGATAGCATCGAGTTTCGATGATGATCCTTCTGTTACAAAGCACCTCTTTTAGATTGCAACTTAGTACTAGTGACATGCTAGGAATATGGTGCATATTCCGCTCGGAAATTGCAAATTTCAATTAATTTTCTTATATCTTTTTGTTAAACCTGTGAGTATGTGAGTAAAAGCAAAAATCAAACAAACGTTCAAAATATTTTTTACTTAAATCCAATAAATATACGGCTAGGTTTTTAAAAATTAAAAAACAATATCAACTCGGGAGGCATGCAATGAATGCATACCCTGTCACAGGACAACTGGTAAGAAGCCCAGCTGAAAAACATTAAGAACAGGGCATCTGGGCAAATAACGGACGGGATGTTATTATAAATCATAAGGAAATCATAGAAACCTACAAAGTAGATAGAGATGAAACATCATAATAATTAATTGAGAGGCTTTAAAAAGATAAAATAAGGATAAGGGTTATAGACCAAAAGCAGGCTTACTTATTATATTCGTTTATTATAATAATATGGTTATGTAAGACATGTGCGACTGCAGTCTCTCTCGTTTAATGAATGGTGAAAGATATATATTACCTGAAATGTTTTAACACATTTTTATCAATTATTCTATTTTCGTTTATATCCGATACGACAAGCAATATAAGGTACTGAGTCTGCGTGTAACAGTGACGTTTAAATTTTTAAGCCTACTTATGTTCTTAAACTAACAAACATTATTTACATCGATCGATCTATGAGAAATTAAGAAAGAAAACGTTTGTGATACCATATCGTTAGCATTGAATTAACATAGTCAAATCTCGTATCTTAGTATGTTTAAAAAATAATTTTAATGTTTGTCAAAATAACATTTACTTGAAGAAAAAGTGTGGAAGTTGTTAAATCATTCTAAAAGGTCGGTGGGAATAGCGTAATTGTGCACACTTGGAATTGATACAATATGACAATCCAAATTAAATCGTGTAATATTTAACGAGAAAACAAATGGACCGAGCTAGATAAAATTTGGAAATCGAGATTATTTGAAGTCTGGTCCCATGTTTCAAAACTTGTATAATTATACCGATCGTAATATTTCTAGAAAAAAACGCATTCAATTATAAATAAACGAAATAGGTTTTACTGTTGTCTATTACAATGCGGATTTTAGTTACAATGTCCCCGTTCTAATTTTAACTTTTAGTTAGTTAGACGATATATATGTTTATTAATTTATTTATTCATTTATTCATTTATTTATTTATTTATTTATTTATTTATTTATTAATAATTGAAATTTCACTGAAATGTTTCCAACTTTAAAATTAAGGTATTAAAAAAGAACCTCAAGATAGTTTTCTACAAGAAATATTCAACTGTTTCTTCTGTTACTATATCCAATGTGTCGTGCAGTAACTGACATTTTTTTGTTGTTGTTGTTTTTTTTTTTTTTTTTTTTTTTTTTACATTTTTTGACATCAGGGAAAACATTTTCATTTGGCTAATATCTATGCGGTAGCTAGTTCCATCACTTTACGTTTCGATGATCTTGCCCGAACAAATACTTTTATACTCAAGAATAAGAATAAATCGAAATTACAAATACCTTTATTTCATAATCGACTTTCTATTTACTGTATCCAATGATAGACATAAACTGTTGGTCACTTCAATCAAATAGAGACAATGTATTTGGGGAACCCTTTTTATTGAAAGTAATAACCTTATGATTAATGCCGATGTGGTATTTAACAGAAAAAAAAACCTCCTGTATTTCTATGTTTTCACAACTTGATTGATTGGTTTCATCTTTCGTGTATTTTATCAGATAATTAACTTTTCCATCGCACTCCATGACTTTTCATATAGTCGGAGTCACAAAATTTTCTTATTTATCATCATTTTACACATAGATGTACATGAAGCGTGGGTCTCATTTCATAATGTTTATTATCATGTTCAAGCAGTGTTTCTTCTATTTAATTTTTCTATTAATATAAACAACAATCCTCTGATGATTTTTTTCATTCTTTTATGTATTTGTTTTATTTTTTTATTTAATTTTATTATATCATTTTTATTATTTTTTGCATATATGGTTAACAAAATAGTCTTGAAAAGTACAATTTTAAGCTATTTGTGTTTTAAGGTTGTAAGATGGTTTTGCTAATTAGGTGTTTCCCAAATGATCTTCGTTTTCACATGTAATTATCATAATGGTTTAAAGAGCTGAAAAGGAGATTCATAACAAATTTGTCAGAAGCGTTCTACAATAACAACACTCATGCCAACATAGGCATCATGATACATGATAAAAAATTTCGTTATTTATTTTCAAAACTATATAATCATAACCAGGACATGAACTAATTATTCACAGTAAAACAGTCGATCTTTGTCTAAAGACGGTCCTTACATACAAAAGATGTCTCATTACTACTTGAAAAACGGTCATTCATCACCTCATAATTTTTAAGTTATTTTCTGTCAAAACAGTCCTGTTAAGATAATTATGTTTCGCTTTAAGTTGAACATTAATGTAGTTTATTTATGCCCTAGGATTTGAGCGGGAATACATCTGTACATATTTCGTCAATTTTGTCAATTTCAAATTGAAAATTGATTTATTTAATAAAAAGAAGAATCCTACTCAAAATATCTAATTCAGATTCAGCTTTTTAATTTCAAATTTGTTCTGAAAAACGATAAGTACTTTGATATCATAGAACGCTTTTTCAAATTAGGGAATATGAAAGCTTGCTTTTGAAAAAGAAACGATAAGATACCGTTCATTGATCCATTTACTTCTTCACCCAAACTTGTAGTATAAAGATAGTAAAATGATATCCAATATCGATAGAAAAACCACATTTTATGTTAAAATGATACTTAAAATAATAATGTTCAAATGTTTGTTAAAAATCACCTAATATTACAAAATGATTATTTTCCCCTAAACTCTACAGTTTAATACCCATCATTTCTGAATCTTTACCAAAACATAAATACTTTAATCTATAAAATTAAACATCAAAATATCTGGATAATTTACTTACTTAAAGGGATTACTTGATAATTCAAAGCGATACAAATGCTGTTTGAAGTACCATGTGGGAGATTTGTATGTTTCTTTTCGGAAACAAATCTATTTAAAAAATTATTTTCTATTTTTATTGATGTTTTTTCATTCACTTTTTTGTTGTGAATAGATAAATGCCTTTTTTGTAGTTGATCTACAATATATATGTAAACAACCAATGTAGCTTACGGAATAACTGTCTTTCTTGTTTAAAATGTTAGTTACATGCAGCCAAAATTCAGAAAAATTCAAACTATTATGTTTATTTAAGCATATCAGTCAATTAACACGTATGTTTATTTACAGTTCAAAACTGTGCGCAATCTCACGAATATCTATGGCCAGGTTTGATGTATACTCTTTTTGTTTGTGTAGGTTCAATGGCACGTTGACACAATGCTGATTGAATCGCGTCGAACACTATAAATATTTAAACATGTTTATCAACCTAAAGTTAGTTACTATATGCTAAGAACACGAGTTCGATAAACATCGATCACGAACTTGTGCAAGATCATAAAATTTCATACCGAATAGAATAAATTGAAAAATCTATTCAAAGCAATACAAAATAGAACACCACCTCCTGTTCTATAGCTCTAGTGTATCCAATTCGGCATCTTAAATAATTTGTCATAATGATTTAGACGAGAAAGAGTTAATGACACGTCAAGACACGGCTTGATAACACGAAGTTTGTACAATACTATTGGTCCCATTTTGATCTCCATTCAGATAATAACATTTTAATATTAAATCACGTTTGTGTAACAGTACCTTGATTTGGTGAGTATTAAAATATTCCTTAGCCTCAAAATTTTACTTTTTCATTTCATCGTATACTTAATTTGTTTAGGATCCAACGTATTGTGGCCTGGGATATTTTTTAAACTATCAAATAGCAATAGGAGTTTCTTTCATAATGATAATATTATCGGATGTTTGTTGTTTATTTGAAAATAAGAGAGTGAATCTTAACAAAAACATATAACAAACACCTATATAAAATTACAAATATATATGTGCTGTGTAATGTATGTCACGATTAGATTAATGGATTTCACTGAAGCTGTAAATATACTATGCATTATCATGTGGTGCAATTCTAGAGGTTATTATTTTCAAAGACTTGCTTATTCAGGAAAAGTGTAAGTCCACGGGTGAACTTCGTCTTCAACATTTCGATCAATATATTTTGGATTTCAGTTTGACTTAACTGTTTGAAGAGTGTCTCACGCTAAATTTAAACATGTGTTTTGGGTTTAACGGCGACACTGACAAATTACTGGTCATGATGTATACTATCGAACATTTCTAAATACTATTTCTACTTGACCATCAGCAAAAGAATCATAACCTAACTCTGATCGGATTAGACTTCTGCATAATTGTGTTTTAGTAGAGGAACCTTATCCCCAGTCTGAGCTCAACAAAAACTTTAAACTTTAATACATTGGAAGCTATTAGGCATTAAGATTATAACACTTTATCATAATTATGTATGTTTTATAATAGAAATAATTGATTAAAGATATACTACGCTCGTCTTTGAGTACAATACTTTTATAACAGAAATTTATTGAAATCTATTAAATTATTCCTGAATATGTCTGATTTGAATAAGTGAATGTAAAGATTATGTCTGGGAAGCATTCCCTATCACTTTTTAAAATTAAATTGGTCTATTCTTATAAAAATCGTGTTAAATAACAGTATGTAATCATACTTTGATTATGCGTAGTGCGTAGAGTTTAAAACGTTAATTTCATTTAAAAGCTTTTTAATTTGTACGCTATTTTGTTGGTTTCAAAGTTTATTGGTTTTATTGTAATGAGTTAATATGATATTTTGGCAAATAGCATTAATATATAATATAAAGGGGGGGGGGGATAGGTCAAACTGTGTGATGTTCATGAAAACACTCATTTGGTGATTCAAAACATTGCAATCTATAAAATATTGCCATTTGAAATTGAAATCGAAAGTATCACGTAATAATTCGTCATGACTTACTACTTCAAATGCTCATATTTCATTGATAAGGGTATCTTTTCTATGTAAAACGTACTTTAATCAAGTTAATACCCAAAAGAATTATGAGCAGGATACATCAAAGACATGTACCGGCCCACGGCACTGTCTCGAATACTCTAGTAAATTGAACAATATGAAATGCATTTCATGTCTAAAGGTTTATTTCTTTGTGATGTATTGTCATCGCAATATTTGTATATGCTAATAATAAATTCCATTAGAAGACATCTTGAAGATCGGAAACAGTAAGTTGTTGATTCTAATGAAAAATTGTTGCGATAAAATATTCAGTACAAGAATTTTCGTGGTTTCTTAGGAACGTTAATGAGTAAGAAATTTAGCATATCATATCTAGAAGTAACCTTTAACATTTATACTTTTAATAACATTGAACTGCGAGTTATTATGTTGCAGAAATAGATGCTTTTGCGCCACATTAACATAAATCCTTTCTTAGATGTGTAGTGTATATACGAATAGATGCCATCTTAAACCACTGCGATTTATCATAATAATTTTTAAATTATGAGCATGACATTTTGTAGATATATCTTTAATTTCAAATTCACTGCGCTTTAAATCGATAACGCGACAATTCTTAAGTTTTAAGTTATATATTCATTAAACATTTAGTAAAGTACAGTACAAAAGTGATTCTTTTATAATCAAATAACTTTCGGTTCAAAATTTATCTTTGATGTATAATTAAATGCTATAAAAATTGATAAAAAGATATTTTTAAGATAAGATTTAATTTAAAGCCACTATAGCTGCGGTTCTCTTTTCAATCATACGATTGCCTGATAAAATTATTTCACATTTATAAAATCCTTGAAATACACGCAGACAAACTATATCTGTATAAAGAAAAACACCTCTCAATTTCACGCTTCCGTCATTCATCACGCTAACATAAACATAAACAAACGTTACAAGATTCGGAAGAATTTTTCAACATAAACCATAGGAAGGAAGAAATAATTGAATAACAAAAAAATGCAGAAAAGCAACCGGAAATGTAGTTCTTTGAATAGGGTTACTTTTGTTATGAATGAATTGTGTTTAGAGACGGTGTATTTTCTTAAATGTCTCATTATGGCAGGTGTTTTCATGACTTTTACGGTTTTCGTCGTTTATACATTATAACATCAATACAAGACATATAGAACATGTATTTTTTTAGACGATCGATATCATTGAACAACTGCTGTCCTCATTATTGTCCGTTATTTCCTAATCGAAACATCCTACAGCTTAGCTATGTGGCAGGAAAAGTTGAGTAATTGACCTCTACCTTGGTTGTCAAATTAAAGCCAGGGGTCGTTTTAACTTTTCCTTACATATATAATGTTGTAAAGAAAATAGAATATATATTGCAAAGTATATTTGATCACGATGTCAATTGTTCAAAAACTATTTGTATTGAATCCCGATAATAGATGTAAAGCCGTGAATTCCATTATTATGCTCAGTCTAATTGATTTAAGTTATCTTAAAGTATGTTAATGTTTTCTTCATAACCAGGCCATAATTTTTTGAAATGTATTCAACAAACACATTCAGTTTGCTAGACAGCTTGTTTTCAATGTTTGTAAGATAAAATGCTGTTTTTCGGGATATTCCACGTTAGATATGTTTCGATAACACACAAATATACACAAACATGCATTACATGTGCTTAAATCGTTCTTACAACAAAAATAAACAAGTCATGCGAGGTGCATGTGAAACGAAAGTGTGGCACTTTTCTTAACACCTTTCTTGTAAATTATAATCTTTATGCATGGTTATCATATTTTTGTTATGATTTCCAAATTCATTGATCTTTTTAAATTTTAAAAGTGTATGTAAATTATCAATATGACTGTGGTTATTTCATCTTTAATTCAGATCAACCAATACAATGATTGGTTACAAAAGAAAATTACACGAAACTAATGTTTGAGAAAAGTAAAAGGATTGGACTTATCAACAAACATTTAGTACGTCGACAGATTTTCCTGATACGTGTACCTAATTTCTCAATATAAAAATAACAGTGTCCCTTTCAGTCTAAAACGTTTATTTATAGTACCCTTAGCAATATTTTAAACATAAAAAGTCGATGACATGGTTTTCTTTAGACGAAATAAGTTCAATGAAGTTCGTATAGAAACTATGTGGTATCTTCTTACTTATGTTTGCCATTTATCATCATTATAAGATAATCGGTCGTCTGCGTATTTAAGATACGGGATTCCTTCCTAATATATCTATAAATAACCTGTCTCAAAGACTTGACATTTTGTCTTGCCACACATTGGGGAAACATTTTTCTTAAGTAATTTCGATGTTCATGTTTTATGTACTTATTGCTTGAGTTCCTTACAGAAATATAAAGAACAATGATACTCGTTAGATATAAGTGTTTTGCTAACAATGAACGTAACGTTACATCTCAGGGGATATATAAGTAATTTTACATTAAGAGAAAAATGTACTTCAGAATGAGCACTTTCAATTGGCCATTCATTATTAAAAGAGGTAGCAGTTTGGGAATAAAAATGTGTATACAAATGAGACTTCAAAACAGTTATAACCGTAAATTGTTTTAGTAATGTTTTTTTCCTCCTATTTATGTATTTTTTCTTACTTCAGTTGCCGATTTGTTAACATGTCCTTTGCACAGGAGTACGGGACAAGGGGATGAAAAAGTTCAACTTTCTATTTGGGTTGAGTTTGTTATGATCAACATATTTAAATTCTTCTGTATTTTGTAAAAGAATATAAGGGGGGGTTGGAGTCTATAGCTTTCTGTAAACTGTGTTTGTGCGCTGTAAAACCAAGCAAACCTTGATATATGCCAGAAACAAATAGGACCATGGAGGACACCTGATCGTACTAGAGTTGAATTTCGAATGCGATTGCTCAGAAATGACCTGATTCAGATGTAAACGTGCTGGTTTGAAACCTATATTCTTAGAAATTAATCCATTATTTCAAAAAAAATCTTCTCACGTTTAATAACGCTTAAATAATGACTTAAGAGCTTGTAACTGGGTTATCACTTAATGCGGCAAATATGAAATTATTTGTCACACTATCATCAAAATGTAAACAGAGTGGTATTGTGACTTCCATACAATGTACTAAAACACTATAAATGTACTAGTTGCAAAACGTAATTGAAGCATATGTGTTTGGCTAAATGTTTCGATATCTGTTTTAACTGTGAAGTAAGTTTTGATGTTCATAGATATTTTACACAGTCTTTAAAATTATAAGAGTTGAATAATGTTGATTTATGTGAACAAACGAAACGAAGGACATGTTAAGCAATACCTTGAAGGTTTAAACTTTTGCACTATTCATTTTTATTAGTTAAAATTTATTTTTAGTGCAATTAATGTAATATGCCTGAATTAATAACAATGAAAATTAAATATCGCGTAATAAGAATTGTGAATCCCTGATTGTCAAATTCATTGTTACATATAAGCGCGTTAATACAAACAGCGTGCATGGCACAAGAAGTCTTGACTTCAAATAATCATAAAACTAATGGCTAAAATGTAAAACTAGATAATGTATCTAAGCTCAAACCGAACAGCAGCGCCTGACAAGGTCATTTGATTGGTTTCCTTCACATTTGACATATCTTTAGTTTTTCCACTTAGCAACATCAAGTAGCTGTATGGTGCTATTATCGGAAACAACGGATAATAAATGTTCTGATAAATTGGCTAGACATGTTTTTTTAATCACATTATTCTGTATCAGTAAATGTCAGAGATTTGTATGAACTGTTTACAGTAAGGACAACTGCGAGTTACAGACATTTCGTATTGACTAAAGTTGAAATTTATATTTAAGTTCAAAATGCATGAAGAAAAAGAAGCATATTTCAAACTACAATGCTATTACAATGATATTGTTTAGTACACACAATTAACCATATAAAACGTGAAGAATATATTTTAAATTATTTTTTATGATTATGTAATATATGCTTTTTATTCCAATAATCAAACTGTTCACCAAATCTTGGGATAAAAATATCAATATTAAGTAAGTTGCGTTCAATATTTTAGCGGTTATCATTTTAAGTCCAGATTTTTCTCTTGATATATATAACTGAAATGAAACTATATAATTGCAAAGTATTGTTACTTTCAAGTACAGTGTAACTTCTGAAAATTGGATACCCATGGGACTTCCAAATAAGTTATGATTTTTAAAGTTTTCAAATTCGGAAGTTTCGAAATTATCTTAAAAAGTAGTAACATGAAACATTTGTGGTTTATTAAGACGCGTTATAAATATATGGAGCTGATTAAAAAATGCATAATTTGAGGATACTTAAAAAGTTAATTTACCTTTATTGTCTATTAAAAATGACTCGTCCGTGTGGTATGTCTGTCTGTCAGTCACATTTTGTTTTCTGCCAGTCTGGATAACTTTGAACTAATGTTTACCATAAGAAAGACGATGTGTCATGAGAAACAACTGTCGTAAATACATTTTATTTTATAATTTATTCCACAACATTGTCTAATGGATGGTTTAATTCGTGTCCAGGCAATTGCTTTTAGAATTCATTAATTATTTGAAATGATTGGCACAACTGTTCAACATAATACCACGACATGTCATGCAAAACAACTCGAAGCACAGACAGGATGGATTTTAAATTATTATTCAATATAGGAAATAATGGAAATTGACAAGACTACTAATTTCACAGTCAGAATTTAGCTGGAAAGCCGCCAAATGACCTATACTGGTTGGTGCAACGTAGAATCCAACAAAAAAGGAGCTATCTTAATGAACGTATGTTGTTTTACTGAGGCGACCGTTGCTAGTTGAACTTAAACCGAACTCAAAAAGGTTTTAAGATTGAAATGTCATAACTGACATACAAATTAGATATTACATCCGTTGATAAAACTGCAGGACCTTTGATATATTAGCTAAGCAGTTGTAGAAGTAATTTACTTTTGGACACATACAATTTGTTGTTTATTTGTGGTAATTAGATTGTTGGAATTAATTTGAAAATATATTAAGAAGTATTCAAATATTGTTACTTAAAATGCAAAGTAAGAGACAAATTTAGAATAAACAACGCCTACATTCTAAAACTAGCCATTTATATAATTTCTGCATGCTTCAAAAAAGAAATAGACACATTTACTTTATTTAATTCATATACTTGCTTCACAAGTAATTCATGTACTAACTGCTATTTAGAATTCCTTTCTATGTTTAAATAATGCGAGATTAACTAATACCTAGTCAGAGCATATACAAAACAACTTTTTTCTACTATTATCAAATAGTGAAATATTACTGGCCGCGCTTCGTCATATCTAGACACTTGTATCATAAACAAATATATCAAATTATTTCTTAAGCCGTTTAGATTTGGCTGAACATCCCACTTTGGATTCCATTCCGAGACAGAAAAGTAATCAAAATATTTAACAGTGATATGTTTCAAAGTTTCCTCGTTTTGAAAAAAAGTCTGGCTAAAGGGACCAACTAGTTTCAACACTGACATAAATGAAAACATATTTTTATAAATATGATATGCATTTGACACCTTACTAATTTATTTTAGCTCTCTTTAAAATATCTTGCGAGCTTTACAGGTAAAAACATTTTAAACATTTTGATATTTATTGTTTTACGTATTATGTGATGATATTGAAATATTCAGCCCAATCAAAATAAGTGTTGATATGCAACATTGCATAAATCATACAGTTTGCTTTACAAATTAAAAAAAACGAGGAAATTTATTTCATTTCTTTTGTTTTGAATTAAACAAAAATGCAATTTTATCTTTCCTGCATCCGTTACATCAACCAATTGTTTTTATCTAACTTAAATGTACATATTTCTAGTTAATATGTAAAAGAGGAACCTGATGTAAATGTACAATCAACGCAGTTCATTATTAATTTAAAAATGACGATACATAGGACTTGACAATCAGGAATATTAAGAAAATTATTATACAAAACTTCATGTGTGCGTGGTTTGAAACTGTATTTACTATATGATAACCGTTTGATGCCAAATCAGATGTATGTAAATTCGTTATATACATTTGTACTTAATTCGCAATTTCATTTTGCAAAAGACAATATATTCAATTCAGCACTATAAATAATTTCTTTTCACGTCTGTGTACTAACATGTCAAGTACCTTCCACTAGTAATGGACTTTTGCAACTCTCCTGGAGAAATTATATCTGTATAAATCCCAAATAAGTAAGTTTATCTTTACAGTTTTAAGTGTAGACATAAAAATGTCATTGTAAGTTCAAATTCATTTGAAGGCTTGTTTAAAAGTCAAAATAGCATATCCAAGAGAAGTATTATATGACTTAAACGTCAAATTAAAAAATAAGTAAGCAAAAATAAATGTAAATTTTCCAGGAAGGTTTCGTGAAACTTTCTCACTAAAGTTTTATTACGTTAAAAAATGGAGCAATAAGAAACGTTACTTAAATAAACTGTATAATTTATAATTAACATTGTCGGGATTACTAAAATGCCATATAGTTACATGTACATTATTGATGTGTATTATGCTGTTTGTTAATGTATGATATAAAAACTATGTTATGCACAATACAGAGCAAGATGCTATTACGTTCAGGCGTCAGTAAAAAAAATTGTGTAGTCACAAACCAGTGAATTAACTCATAACGTTAACGGATAAGTTCGTTTAATTCAGCGTTTGCCACCTGTGTGCGAGTAGCGCCAGGCACTTCCTTTTGACTAGACGGTATACTGTTCGCTGACAACAGAAAGTTTCTTCTCGATATCCCAATATAACAAATGGACAGTCCCAAGAATGACAGGTGTACAAGTCAATTTAAGGAACTCTGCTGGTCAAAGGTTTATTGCCGAAAATAATAATGTACATTGTTAAATTAAAACTGCTAAAATTGTTAAGCTATATAAACAATTTCAATAACTAAAGGAGAGCTGTTAATATGCTAACTCTACATTACCAGTATTGCAACAATTCATAACGGTCATCCTGATTTAAGGATAACTTAGTTTAAACATATTTATTTCCCGAATATTTACATGATATACATAATACAATACAATCAGAATACAAATGTATAATATATTCAAAGAAAAGGATGAGAACGAAAGACTGCGTCTTATAAAATTCTTCTTTTACTCTTAAGTCGAAAATTACGATTATAATTGAAAATTCCTATACACATACAATCATCACAGAGAAATAATTATGATCAAAAATAAAGAAAAACAGATAAAAACACATCTAGATTAATTTGTATTTTTCAGTTCACTTGGGTATTGAAAACTCTGCCGTTAGCTAGTCAATTTGCCTTTGATGTATTCCTACCTGTATACTTTCTAAATATGATTTATCACGCAATAAACGATTTATGTAAATATAGTCACTCATTCAGTTGCGGTCAAAGTATTAAAATTGCATAAACAAAAGAACTGTTTTGAATATGTGCAGAAAGATATAAGATTGTACAAATATATTGTCATTTGTATTGTCACTTGGATGAATTATTAAAATTTATCCTAAAAGATGCGACAAAAGTTCATATGCGACAACGCTATTTTGAGTTATAAATCTAAACTAGAAATAATGAAATTTCTAAAATCAAGGTAAAGGATGGAAAGTGAATTGCAAAATAAGTGTTTGAATTTGTTATATCCCACGTTTACAATATTTATATAACCACCTGCAGGAACTTCAGTTTTTGTATAATATCGTTTAGATAATAGGCTCATGAGCCTTCCTATTTTCAAATCACATGTGTTAAAATTATTATAGATATCTTATTTTCCTTTCAATCTCGGAAACGTAGACGCTGTGTCTCGACCGAGAGCGTATATTATAGAAGAAATAATATCAGACACGTTCTTTAAATGATATGCAAGTTTCAAACAGTATAACATGGAAATTAACAATATTAATCAGTGCGCAACAGGGTATTTACATTCGAGCATAGAAAACGCTTTCACCTCTTCCTTTTGAACACAAGTATTCTTTCGCATATGATTTCATGCTCGTTTTAATTAAATTACCTACACTATATTCTACGGTCATCCGTGACACATGCAACGAATTCAAATTACCGTTCTTATGTTTAATCGGGAAAATCTAAAAACCTAATTACAAAACATTACAGCAACAATTACCATGTTGACAAAACACTTAACATTTATAATATTATTCAAGAAAGCATATTGTTTTTTTCTCTCTCTTTTTATTACTTAAACTTTTGTGTGAATTTATTTAGTCTTTTGTTGTCCATTTTCTCGAGCTTCGATCTTACCGTTTGTACATGTATGCATATGATTTATAGTAATTATAACTATTTTTGCCTAGCATGAACTTTATGGTACCGTCAGGATGCTTGAGTTACTATTAAAATCTTATAAATGCTCCTGTACATTCTTTAATTATATTTAAAGAGTAACGATTCCGATTCCATTTTTATTGAATATCTTTTGTACATATACAACATTATCGAAACTTTTTTTTGACAATATCACTTAGCCCAAGTTGATGAAGTAATTTATTGGTAGATTGGCGCTTGTTATGCTATCATGAATGTCATAAACGGTTTCTTTCACGCTAAATACTACAAAAGGTTTATGTATACAAAATTCATAATTATGACGCCTTTAAAGAAACAATTTCCGCAGGAGGATCAATTGGGGCGTTTTAAGAAGGAAAGGGACAAAGTATGGTTAATTTTGGAAATTAAATAAGCGCTATTTAACAAGGTTGTGATAATAAGTTAAACAAATAAGCAATTTTTCCCGAAATAATAGGTCCCCCTGAAATATGTACATATAATAGAATACGAGATATAAGCACGTGACACTGGTGTGTGTGGGATATAAGTTATATGTAGTCTTAAAAGACATTCTGTAAGTAATGTAGCCTGCCCCTCGCAAATTGCAAATTTGTAAATGACAGTAAGGACAAGAAAACATAATTTAATATGTAAAGTTTTCAGATCCTGAAGAAAGGCAAACACATATTTAACATAATTAAAAACAGTCTATCAGAAACTGAACCTGGTTCATGGTTACATGTTGAGAAGGGAAACGTGGCTATACTATTTATTGGTCTCCAGAACATATCAATATTTTTCCTTGGTAATGATAAAATCTTTAAGTGAATGTCGATTCTAAGCCATTTCTACCAAGCATTACTTAGAAATGCATTTGGAAATAAAGCGTCAAAGTATATTGTATCATAATTTCAATTCCAGATTTACGATCACTGAAAGGCGACTTATAGCTTTAAGTGTTAGGCAAAAAGCAGGGGCGAAGTCAGCTTTTTTTCAACTTGTAGGCACATAAAAGGGGATCTGGGCTTAGACCCCCGGAAGACAAAATCAAGTTCTGATTAAAAAGAACAAAATGTACGTTCCAAATATGTTCAAGGAAAATTATCAAAACAATAATTTTAAACTATGAATTTGATTACATGCATACTTTATTGAGGATGATAAATTTTGCGCACACACTTGATTTGACTATACATGAAGCAAATGGTTTACGAGACAGTATAGTATTTAACGGTATTGTTTATGTAAGGTCGTTGTAAATGATAATTTATAAATGCTGTATAATATTTCATGTTAGGAATAAAGACGACCTGTTCACAGTTTCTGCTTACTAGAAGACAATCAAGTGATATTAAAATGTTCATGTCAAAGAATACTTCGCTTTATTAAATTCGATTAGAAAGATTTAATTACAATAAAGTGCAAGTTGGTTACTGTTTACAAATTTTCTTATAGTCTGTTTCCACTGCTATCTATTTAAATACAATAAAACATTACACACTGATATTAAATAAATTCCGTAGTATAATTATAAACGTTGATTGTGTATTTCCATGAGATATTAAAATTTAATAACAAGTTTGTTCCATTTATAAAATAATGTTTAGATAAATGAAAACAAATTTGGATTATTGAAATCTTTAGATAATGAAATGCCACATGCAATCATTTTAACTTTAAACTTATTACGAATACTAGAAAAAAATAAGGGCAATGGATTCGTTAAATATTGGGCATGACTTAACCTTTAACACGTTTTATTTGACGAAATGATTTTAGAATATCAATGCAATCTCTTTAAACTCCTACGTACCCCATTTATCTGATGTTTACAGGTATATAGATGGATAATAACAAAATGAATTGAATTACCACAATATTTCTTATCTAGAGATTTTTACACAAGTTCTCATATTATGAAGCTTTACATTTCTACTTAGATTAAGCTTTGATGATTACACTATACGTACTGTTTCAGAGTTTTAATTATCCGTGATTACATTTTGATAGACCTATTGTAATTACACAATCAGAGTGGCACCATGTCGAAGGGATGGATTATATACAATTTACAACAAATACCTAGTTATCTTATTAGAATCTGCTAGATAATGTTTATCTGAATATAATTTCAAAATCAGTACATGAAACGTTATTTCGGTATATGATCACAGGGAATGGATAGGTCATTGCCAATAAAAGCATCGAAATCACGCATTGGTTTCCTATGTACACTTTAAGATTATGTAACAGAGTAGATTATGGCTCTTAACTTTGTGTCACACTTGTGATCATGGCGTAGTTTTATCACGCACCTCATCCGCATCGGGTCATAATATTAAAATGTCATTTCAGTAACCTTTAAAATGCATGCTTTATTAGGAGCCAGCAACTTATCTTATAAAAAGAATCTGCTGTGGCAAGTTCCCAATTATTGATTTATTACACACACAAAATAAAGTTTCTAATTTAGAATTTTTAAAAGTGTCCTTTATTTTCATGAATTAATAAATATTCACGGGTACAATTTCAAAGAATTGTGTTGTATTGTATCTTCAAATTGTTTGGTACTGCATCCTCTTGTACGACTAGATACCTTTGAATCAAACAATATTACTATTTTATTTGTCTTGATGATAATATTCTTAATTATTGCTACTCAAGTATTGATGTTTTTATTACATAATTCAACTGCTTGAAAAATAGTCAAGAATAGTGTTATATAACAAAAATGCATTGAGGAAAACTATTAATTCATAATAAATTTACAGCTAACAAGGATTCGAGTTTTGTTCACAGTATGGAATGTTTGATGATTGAAGCTACTAGCGAGCTGTTTTTTAATGAACGATGATATTATACATTTAATCAAAGTTATTTAAATATTGTGTATACAATGTTACACATTTGAGTAATTGTTATTTAAAATACGAGACAACACTCATTTTATGTATGTCGTTAAAATTGTGATAAAAAATTGATTTTTTATATAAAAGTGTTTTGTTTTAATTGTATTGATTAACAACAATTAATACATAAAAGGGAGCGTTGGCTTAGTGGTTAAGGTGTCTGCTTCTCAATCAAGTGATCATATGTTCCAGGCCTAGTCGGGCACAACCATGTTTCTTCTTATGACACCATACTGTTGGTTCCAAGTAGCGGACTCGATAGTGATTAATAGTTAAAAGTTGTTTCACAATCGACCTTAAATTTTACACCAAACTTATTGAGTCAGTATAAGATAACTGGATTTACAAGTTTTTAATACTCCATTTACTTTTGTAAATGTTCAGAATATTTGAACAACGAGTAAACGAATTGAAATTAAATATCGATAAAAAGAAATGATAACAAAGTAAATAAATGCAATATTTTGTAATGTAAATATGTGATTTTCATTGATTTATAATGGTATGTAACTTTTCAATTTTGTCTCAGAAAACGTGTGTTTAAAAATGCGTAATTGATCATTCTACCCGTATCTTCAGAATTGCAAGAAGCGATGAAACATTTTACAACAAACTGTCACAAAAGTAGGAATTAAGATTTGCACATTAAGATAAGAAACTAAATTTCTTAAAAACCGTTCTGAATCTAGTGTAGTAATATTTCTACTTTTAAACTAAGTTTCTTGTTAATCACTTGGTGTTTATACTATGTGTGTAAGCGATTTATAGCCGATACGAAGGAAATAATTGGCATAAGTCAGCGACCTTATCAGGTCGATTCAAAGCAAGCATTTATCATCAGTTAACCTATTAAGTAAAACTCAATTCTCATTATCGTACTTGGTTAATTTTGTTGTGATTAATGCTTCTGAGGGGTCACTTTGTTTCCTGATTCTTTAGATCTAAATCATCAGACCCCTTGTTGTTACAAAGAGATTTAATAATCGTAACAGGGAGTGTAAATGTCAAAAAGACTCCTCTTTAAACTTAAAGTATAATCACGGCTAATTATTCTCTACTATATTTTACTTTGAGAATCTTCAAAAAAGATAAGATGTCGTAAAACACGAGGTGCATTGGATTAAATGAGTAAATCTAATTAAACATGGGAGGGAACAACAGTCTCCCTAAAAATAAATTTACTGAATAATGTGGATCATAGTTTTATAATTTGTGTAGGCGGTGTTCGTTATAGTAGGGAATATTACCATTAAAACCATTTAATTATTTTGATGAGTGTTTAACGGTTTATAATTCTTTTTAACTAATGTAAAAAAAATACATTAACATGTATCAAACATATCTAGAAAATCTGTGTATTTTTAGATATTAGGCTAAACGAAAACAACTATAAATACGTGAGATTCATTATCTCTGCAGATAAATGCAGCATAGCATGCACATTTTAATGTCGTTATCTAATTGATAGATTGGTAAATTCAATGCTCATATCGATTTTACATGTCAATATATGATTATTTGCAGAAGATAAACCTAGCAGAATACATGTAGCAAGAGTCAAACGCTGGAATCTTCTGGAAAGTAGGCATGTCATTGTTTTCTCGTGAAAAGTAACATAAGTTGAATTCATCCTTTGACAGAGTTGTAGATAAGCACATACATATATTTTAAGTTGATAAATTTTCGTCGTTTGTTAATATTTTCAATACAGAAAAGTACTAACACTCAAGAATGTGTGTTGTATACTCTTTATGTGTGTATGTGTTTTTGTACTACTAGATAAATCTAACACCTGTAATAGAAAGAGCATCGAAACACGAAGCTATCTGATTTGTACGAGGAAGGGGTGTAGCCACCGAGTATTAATCAGATTGCCAAGTTTTTGATGTCCTTTCTCTCTTTTCTATCATAGTCAAACATAAAAACACGTTCCCTGTTGTCACAATATGAACCCCAGTAAAAGAGTAACCAATAAACGAGCATATAAATGTGATATTTCTGTCGCTTTCCCTTTCTCTGCCGTCACAATCAGTAAAACCCAGCAAAATGAGTCAATCAATGGGCATGCTCTGGAGTGCGGGTAACTAAAACCTGCATACCAGTTAACGCAATGGGCATGTATAGGTATACGATTTAAATCTGAAACAGTTTCAAGAGAAAAGTCCCATACTATGAAACAGACCACTTTTAAATGACTCGCACGTTGATTTGTGTGCGGTTCCACAAACTGTTGAAAAATAAGATCGTTTGTTCAGTACGAGTAGAAGCTGTTCACTGCAGTATTATATAGAATCTATTTATAAAATCATTCCTATTGATAGATACTTCTCTGGAAGTTTAGTTGCAACGCACTGTTCCCTATTGATCATAAAATGACCGAAAGTGTAAGTAAATATGCAATACTATCACAGTCTTGTGACGTAACTATTATAATGCGACACTGAAAATTAATACGGAATAAATCCAGCACTATTCAGCTTGATATCAGGTACTGCAGCATTTATTTCTTTATATCCTGTTAGAATCAAAATAATATGTCCAAAACAGTGATTTTCTTGCTACGCCCTCATGATATATTTCCTCGCATCCGAACTCCAAATAGTGACTTTTATGAGCGATAAAATCACTGTAATAGATCGGAATTTATTTTTCTAAATTTAAGTATTGAAAGGAATAGAACAAAACACAATTCTTACAATGTCATAGATAAAGAATAAAATGATTGGAGCACATCCCAGTATTAGCATATGTATATTACTTTGCCGTTGTTTAGTCTTATCAAGTATATATTTAGATTGCTGACTTGCATCGTTTTGTTTCGTCACAAATACTTTAACATTCAACTTTGAGACTTAATATATAACAAAGCAAAGTAACAATATATCAATATAATGTACCCGATGCAATATTTTTTATGTTATATTTTTGAGGCAATTTGAGGCAATGAACACGCTTAAAATGCCATGCAAATACAAACGGGCTAAATCGTGCTTTATCTTGACTGCCTTGACAAATTCCTAAAGAAACACTTAAAATTAATGACAAATTCTAGCTTAATTTTTAAGTTACAATGAAGGTAATTTAACAATTTGTATAGTTTAAACTTAAAGTTTACGATCACTACTTGTAGAAATTTATCAATGCATCATGCATCATTATCAATTAAGCCTCGTTTGGAATTTGCCATTCCATTAATTTTCATATCAAATCATTATAAATGACGTCCGACTTACCACGTTTTTAATAACATTATATAATGATTTGTTTCTAAAATTACATTGTTTATATATATGTGCATATCAGGATTGAAGATGCATGTACAAAACTAATGTGTCAATCATATTTCAAAACATCTGAATATTGAACATATTTCTAAACACCGTTAGTTACAATTAAGATAGCCATAAACATAATACAACGGATATTTCATAAAAGCCGTTAAAAACTAAACATTTCACAAACGCCTTTTATTATCATCAACATTTATACGTATCTTAAATAACCGGTTATTAGGATTGTAGCTTTCTTCTTTTTGTTTTAAATTAATATGTCATTCATTTTTAATCCAAGTTATTCATTATTTAAAGCACATTTGCAATAACATCATGGCACTTTTTAAAGCTCCGACTAGGAGCCGCCTCAAGAATCTCAAGAGTTCCTAATATGATTGCAATGTAACACTGAAGCTTATCAGACATACAGACATTTTACTGACACTTGACTGCCTTATTGAATAGAAGTATACAAATTCTCTTTTTCAATTATTTTGTATCGGGTAATGAAATTTTATAAAGCAGATTGGTTATTAATTATACAACAATGCATCACATTTTGTGGTTATTGACATTTTTTTTTGTTAAATCAAATGAACAAATGACAATTAAGGTTAGTGTTCAGATAAAACATTTCTTCCTTTGAAATGTCAATGCATTGAAAGATAAGTTTGTTTTCAGTATTTGTTTATTTTTTATATCTATTTATTTATCTATCTATTTAGTTATTTGTTTGTTTATGTCTCATTCCAGAATAAGTATTTTCACGTTTTAATTCCCATGCTATAAAATACATATATTGCCAAGAGTACTGTTGTTCAAAAACTATTTGTATTAATTCCTAAATTTATATGGATATTAAGCCATGAATTCCAAAATTATGCTCAGTCTTTTAGTAATCTTATAGATTCTTATATTTTCTTCATAACAGGGCCATTTCTTCTTTACAAATGTATTCAACAAACACATGTAGTTTACTAGACAGCTTGTTTTCATTGTTTGTAAGATAAAATGCTGTTACGGCTCACAGTCTTACTATGTTACAATAGAAGGTGTTGATAAACAAACAACTTGATATTCCATGTTAGATATGTTTCGATACACAAATATGTATAACATGTGCTAACATCGATCTAACAACAGAAATAAACACGTCACGAGAGGGGCAAGTTAAACGAAAGTGTGGCACTTTTTTAAAAACCTTTCTTTTAAATTATAATCTTTATGCATGGTTATTATATTTTTGTTATGATTTTTAAATTCATTAATCTGTTCAAATTGTAATTGTGTATGTAAATTATCAATATTATTGTAATAATCCTATCTTTAATTCAGATCAACCAATACAATGATTGGTTACAAAAGAAAATGACACGAAATTAATGATTGAGAAAAATAAAAGGATTGGACATATCAAGAACATTTAGTACGTCGACAGTTTTGCCCGATATGTGTACCTTATTTCTCAATAAAACTATTACAGTATCTATTTAGTCTAAAATGTTTATTTATAGTACCTTAGCAATTTTCTTAACATAAAAAGACGATGATATGTTTTTTCTTCAAGTTCAATGAACTAATTATTGTCCGCATAGAAACCACGTGACATATTCTTACTTATGTATATAGTAGGAAGGATGCTATTTATCATCATTATAAGGTAATCGGTCTTCTGCGAATATAAGATATTGGATTCCTTCATAGTATATCTATAAATAACCTGTCTCAAAGACTTGACATTTCGTTTTGCCACACATTGGGGAAATATTTTTTCTCAAGTAATTCCGACGGTCATGTTTTATGTACTTAATATTGCTTTAGTTCCTTAGAGAAATATAAAGAACAATGATACTCGTTATATATAAGTGCTTTGCTAACAATGAACGATACAATTTAGAGACAAATGTTCTACAGAATGAGCACATTTAATAGGCCATTCATTATAAAAGAGACAGTAGTTTGGGTTAAAGTAAATTGGCAATAAAAATGTGTAAACAAATGAGACTTCAAAACAGCTTTAACCGTAAATTGTTTAAATAAGTGTGTTTTTTTTTTCATCCTATTGAAGTAATGTTGTCTACTTCAGTTGCCGATTTGCCACTTTGTCTTTTGCACAGGAGTGCGGGACAAGTGGATAAAAAAGTTTAAATTTCTATTTTGGGTTGAGGTGGCTATGATCAACATATTTAAGATTGTACTGTATTTTGAAAGGAATGAAAGGGGGATTTAGAGTCTATGGCTTTCTGTATACTATGTTTGTGCGCTGTAAAACCAAACACACTTTGATATATGCCAGAAACAAATAAGACCATGGAGGATACCTGATATAAATTGTAATTCGTGCTAAAATTGACCTTCGGATGCGATTGCTCAGATATGACCTGGTCCAGATGTAAACGTGCTGCTATGTTCTTACATGCATATTTTGTCTTAGAACACGAAAATAATGTAATTGAAAATAACATGTTAAGCAAGTACCTGGAAGGTTTAAGCTATTGTACTGTTCAATTTATTTAGTTAAAATTATTAGTAGTACAATTAATGTAATATCCCTGAATTAAAAACAGTAAATATAAATATCGAGTATTCAAAATTGAGAATCCCCTAATTGTCAAATTTATTGTTACATATAAGGGCGTTAACAAACAGCGTGCATGGCACAAAAAGACTACAAATAATCATAAAAACTAATGCATTAAATCTAAAAGTAAATAATGTATCTAACCTTAAACCGGCCAACAGCGCCTGACAAGGTCATTTGATTGGTTTTCTTCACATTTGACATATCTAAGTTTTTCTACTTAGCAACATCAAGTAATTATATGGTGCTATTATCGGAAACATCTAATAATAAGTGTTTTGATAAATTGGCTAGACATGGTCTTTTTGAATCTCATTATTCTGCATTAGTAAATGTCAGAGATTTGTATTTACTGTTTACGGTAAGGACAAATACGAGTTGCAGACATTTCGTATTGACCAAAGTTGAAATTTATATTTAAGTTCAAAATGCAAGAAGAATTAGAAGCATATTTCATACTACAATGCTGTTACAATGTTATTGTTTAGTACAAACAATTAACCATATAAAAAGTAAGGTATATGTTTGAACTCTTTTTACATAATTATGTAATTATACTATTTATTCCAATAATCAAACAATTCATCAACTCTTGAGATAAAAAGATCAATAAGTAATTTAAGTTATAAGTATTTTAGCGGTTATCATTTTAAGTCTTTTTTTTCTCTTGATACATAATACTCAAATAAAACTATATAATTGTCAACTATTGTAACTTGCAAGTACAATGTAACTTCTGAAAACCGGATACCCAATGGACTTCCAAAAAGGTTAGGATTGTTGAAGTTGTCGGAATTCGGAAGTTTCGGAATCATCTTAAAAGTAGTTACATGAAACACTAGTGGTTTTATTAAGATGCGTTATGAATATATGAAGCTGATTAAAAATGCATAATTTTAGGCTACTTAAAAGGTTAATAAAACTTCATTGTCTATTATAAAATGGCTCTCTATGTCTAGTTTGTATGTTTGTCAGTCACTTTTTGTATTTTGTCAGTCCGGATAACTTTGAACTAATGTTTACCATTATAAAGGCGGTGTGTCATGCGAAACAACTGTCGATAATTCTTTTTATTTTATAACTTATTTCAAAACAATTTCTGATGGAATCGTATACTTTGTGCTCGACAGCACATTTGAACTTTGCTAGATGGTCTTATTTTTTTGTAAATGATAATAAACTGTTCAACAATGTAATTTATGACAATGAAATTGTGACAAGTTCAATGTAAAATCATAACCTAAAGTAAGGAGTGATGATAAATGTATTACATTTTTTAATATTATCAATTAGATAAGAAATAATAAGTAAAAATAATAACTTATCATTTTAGTCACGTTTGAATTCTAGCTGGAAAGACCGCAATAACATATTTAACTGGTTGTGGCGAATGTAATCTCAACAATAATAAGCACGTATCTATAATGACACGTATTTACTGTTGTTATTAACCTAACCGACGAATATAACCATATGTATGAAACGTCATGTTTTTACTACGCCTCGCTTGTTCTGTGTCTGTTATGAACTTAAACCGAACTCAAAAAGGTTTTTTTTAAATTTGAAATGACATAACTAAAATACAAATTAGATTTTACATCCTTAAATAAAACTGCAGGACCTTTGATATATTTGCTATGCAGTTGTAGAAGTAATTTACTTTGGGACACATACAATTTGGCATTGATTTGTGGTAACTAGTTTGTTGGAATTAATTTGAAAATATATAAAGATGTATTCGAATATTGTTACTAACAATTCGAAGTAAGAGAAAAATTTTAAATAAATCAAAGCCTACATCCTGAAGCAAGCCATTTATATATTGTATGCATGTTTCAAAACAGAAATAAACACATTTACTTTATTTAATTTATATACTTGATTCGCATGTAATTCATGTACTAAATGCTATTTAGAATTTCATTGAAAAATGCGAGGTTTACTAATACCTACTCATATACAATATAATCTTTTTCTACTTGTATCTCATACTGAAATATTACCAGCCACGCTACGCCATATCTAGACACTTGTATTATAAACAAATATATCAAATTATTTCAAAAGTCGTTGTTTAGATTGGGCTGAACTTAAGAGTCCCACTCTTGATTCCATTCCCAGACAGAACAGATATATGATTATTTTTAAATATTTAACAGTGATATGTTTCAAAGTATCCTCGTTTTGAAAAAAGTCTGGCTAAAGGGACCAACTAGTTTCAACACTGACAGAAATTAAAACATATTTTAGATAAATGGGATATGCATTTGACACCTTATGATTTATTTAAGCTAGTTTTTTTAATATCTTGCTAGCTTTACAGGAAAAACATTTTTAAATATATTTTATATTTATTGTTTCACGTACGTTTTATGTGATAATATTGAAATATTCAAACCAGTTGTTCTTTATGAAAATAAGTTTTGATCTGCAACATTGCATTAATCATACAGTTTGCTTTAGATATTAAAGAGCAAGGAATTTACTTTCATTCATTCATTAAAATTAAACAAAAATACGATTGTGTCTTCCCTGAATCTGTTACATCAACCATAAGTTTATTTAAATTAAATGTACATATTTCCAGATAATGTGTAAAAGCGGTTCAACTGAACCTGTTGTCAATGTACAATTAATATAGTTTATTATAAATTTAAAATATTTCGATACATAGGACTGGACAATCAGGAATATTAAGAACATTATACATAACTTCATGTTAGCGTGGTTTGAAACTGTATTTACTATATGATATCCTTTTGATGCCAAATCAGATACGCAAATTCGTTATATACATTTGTACTTTATTCGCAATTTCATTTTGCAACAGACATTATATTAAATTCAGCACTATAAATTAATTCTTTTCACGTCTGTGTACTACAATTTACAGTACTTTTCACATGTAATGGACTTCTGCAACTCTTATGGAGGGATTATTTCTGAATAAATCCCAAATGAGAAAGTTTATCTTTACAGTTTTAAGTGCAGACATAAAAATGTCATTTATAAGCTCAAATCCATTTAAAGGCTTGTTTAAAAGTCACAATAGATAGAATAATTCAGAGAAGTATGACTTTTAAAACGTCAAATAAAATAAATAAGTAAGTAACAATAGATGCAAATTTTATTACGTTGAAAGCTAGAGCAATAAGAAACACTACTTAGATAAACTGTATAATTTATAATTAACATTGACGAGATGACTAAAATGCCATATAAATAAATAAATGTTGTGTATTATGCTCTTAAATGCACATTACAGAGCTAGATGCTATTACGTTCATGCAGCATTTAAGAACTATTGTAGTCAAAAACCTGTGATTTACCTCATATTTTAACGTTTACGGAAAAGTTCATTTAAATTAAATCCAGCTTTTGCCACCTGTTTACAAGTAGCGCCAGGCGGTATACTGTTTGCTCACCAACGAAAAGTTTCTTCTTGATGTCCCAAATAACAAATTGGCAGTTCCAATAATGATATGTAGACTAGTCCATTTAAATAACTCTGCTGGTTAAGAGTTTATTTTCGACAATAATAATGTACATTGCTAAATAAAAACTGCTATAATTGTAAAGCTATTATAATTTAATAAATAAAGGAGAGATGTGAATATGCTAACTCTACATTACCAGTACCGCAACAGTTCATAACGGTCATCTCGTTGCCTTTTCCTGATTGAAGAATAACTTGTATACACAAATAGAAAATTACGATTATGTTAAGAAATAACATACTAACAATTCTTATACAAATATTTTTGATGACAATGCATCACGGAGAAACAATTATGATCAAAAATAAACAGATAAAACACATCTAAATTAATTTGTACTTTTCAGTTCACATGGGTATTGAAAACTTTGCCGTTAGCTTGTCAATTGCCTTTGATGTAAACAGTTAATAATTTGCGTTTCATGATAAACTTAATTGCAATCTTCCCCTACCTGTATACTTTCTAAATATGATTTATAATACAATGAACGATTTATGAAAATATTGTAACTCATTCAGTTGCGGTCAAAGTATAGAAACTGCAACAACCAAAGAACTATTTTGATGTATTTGCAGAAAGATGTAAGATTGTACAAATGTATTGCCATTTGTATTATAATTCGGATGAAGTATTACAATTCATCCTAAAAGATGCGACAAAAGTTCATATGCTTCAACGCTATTTTGGGTTATAAATCTTAACTAGACATTTCTAAAATGAAGTTAAAGGATTGAACGTGAATTGCATCATAAGTGTTTGAATTTGCTATATCTCACGTTTAGAACCTTTATATAACCGTTCTTGTATAACATAATATATAGATAATAGCCTTCCTATTTTGAAATCTCATGTGTTAAACATATTATAGTTAACTTATTTTCCTTTCAATCGTGGAAACGTAGACGCTGTGTCTCGACCGTGCGCGTCTTTTACAGAAGAAGTAATATCAGACATATTCTTTAAATAACATGCAAGTTTGCTGGAGTGAAATTCAGACAGAAATTCAGACAGAAATTAACAACGTTAATCAGTGTGAAACGGGGCATTTACATTTGAGCATAGAAAACGCTTAACACTCTTCCTTTTGAACACAAGAATTAGTTCACATATGATTTCATGCGCGTTCTACACTATATTCCTCGGTAACCGTGACACATACAAAGCAAACTGTAACCGACCAAATTATTGTTCATATGTTTAATCGGGAAAATATTTCAACCAAATTGCAAACATTACAGCAACAATTACAATATTAACATTTAACATGTATTTTATTATTAAAGAAAGTACATGTTTTTCTCTTTATATTAATTTACTTAAACTGTTATGTGAATTAATTTAGTCTTTTACTGTCCAGGTTCTTGACCTTCGATCTTACCGTTTATAAGCATATGATTTATAGTCATTATAAATAGTTTTGTCCAGCATGAACGTTATGCTACAGGTAGGATGTTTGCGTTACTTTTCCACTCCTATAAGTGCTCCTGTACATCCATGTAGTAACGATTCCGATTTCATTTGTTTTTCGAATATCTGTTGTACATTTACAGTATCATTCGAATTTTTTGTTGTTGACTATATCAGTTAGTCTAATTAAGGGTAATATCGAAGAAAGTAACAACATTCTATGGTGTAGTAGCTTATTGGCATATTGGCGATTGTTGGGTAATTAATGTCACAAACGGTTTCTTTCACGGTAACTATTACAAACGATTTATGCATTTTAAAAAAACTTCATAATTATGACGCCTTTAAAGAAACAAAAGGAAAAGGACGAAGTATGGTATGAAAATTAAATTAGCGCTATTAAACAAGGTAATGGTAATAAGTTTTAAACGTATGTAGATTCTAAGCCATTTCTTCCAAGCGTTTCAATTTTTACTTAGAAATGCATTATAAAACATGTGTAAAATAAAGCGTCAAATTGTATTGTATTATTATTTCCATTCCAGATTTACGATCACTGAAAGGCAAATTTACAGACAACTTATAATTTTAAGTGTTAGGCAACAAGACATATTGTCTTGTTACATGTAATAAATTAAACAGAAATATTTCCCCTTGTAATCTTGTTTATGAATAGTGTGCACGACAAATTAAGTTTGATGACATTTACAAGATTTATGAATCACATATTCTGTTTGGGGGATGAAATTATGAAATAAGTTTTACTTCAACAAAAACGTAAATTGATAATTCATCAAAAACAATTATTATAACAATTATTTGACTTTCAAATGGATGTATGGAATAATAACTCTAAATAAAAACTCTATTTTTTTGTAAATTTGTGTGAAAAAAACATGCTCATCAAAATCAAATAGCAAAGGAATCTTTTTATCTAGAGAGTTGTCGAACTCATTTTTTTTAAACATACGCAAGCAACTCATAGAGACATAAAAGCTGATAATATCGAATGTACTTTAAGTACATGAATAATTTCAAAGCTACTAAATGTTCTTATTATTGTATGAAACAGATATTATCAAGTGTACATTTATTACATGAAACAAATGGTTTACGAGACCAATAAAGCTTTATTTTTATTGTATTGTCATTATATATAATATATCATAAGAAAAATAAATATTTAAGAGGCACTGAGACAGTAGAGTATTTAAATGTATTGTTTGCAATAAGTTGACATGCTAGGTCGTTGTAAATGATAATTTATAAATGCTGTATAATATCTCATGTTATGAATAAAGACTTTACCTGTTCACAGTTTTGGCTTACTAGAAGATAAACAAGTGATATTCAAATGTTCATGTCATAGAAACATTAACTTTAGCATTATTAAATTCGATTAGAAAGGTATAGTTATAATGTAGTGCATATTGGTCACTAGTACTGTTTGCAACTTTCCTTAACGTTTCCACTGTTATCTATTTTAATACAATAAAACGTTCCAAAAATCATTATTTGTAAAGATATTACATTTTATGTTAATAAAGGGAGGTAATTAGAAATTTATTTTCTACACGGTCTAAGCCAAATTTTTCAATGATAAATGAATGCATGTATTTAATGATTACATAAAATGTCTATAAACATTTGCAGTACATATTTTACATATCCTTGGATGTTTGTAAATCGTTTTAGAAGCATAATAATATACAGATATGAAAGTTCACTGACGTGTGGTTCCATCCTAAATTATAACATACGGGATCTTAAACAAATAATTACAATTCTGTTTTATTGATAAAATTATGTTTATATGTAAACACATTATTTGGATAAACCAAGGTCTGGACATATGTAAACAGTAAAAACTTTTTTTGTATATTAAACTAAATTTGGATAATTGAACACGATGATAAAACAATAATTGTATCTATAACGTTCTACGAATCATAAGAATATAAGATGTCACCTGCAATTATTTTAACTTCAATACGAATAGATAAAAAAAATTAAGGACAGTAGAATCGTAAAATATTGAAAGTGACTTCACCTTTTACATGTGTGTGCTTTTTTGTTGTTGTTGTTTGGTTTTTTTTCATTGACGAAATGATGAAGAGGTTAGAAATTCATTTGTATTCTCTTTAAATAAATAGTTATCCTATTGATTCTGAAGTTTACTACAGGTATATAGATGGTATCATAATAATAATGAATTGAATTGCCACAGTATTACTTAATATATACATACTCGTATATTTACTCAAGGTTTCATATTATGATGCTTTACATTCCTACTTAACTAAAGCTTTGATTATAACATAATACGTACTGTTTTAGATTTTTGAATTATCCGTAATTACAATTCGATAGACCTTTTCTATACAATCAAGGTGGCGCCATGTTGAATGGAGGTATTATATATAATTATAATGAAGTAGTACTTAATGAATTCCCAGTTATCTATATGCTTGAGAATGTTGTATCGCAAAATAATTTCAAAATCAGTACATTAACGTTATTATGGCATACAAATATACGTTCACGGGGAATTGCTTAACAATGTAAAAATTTTATTTTAATAACCTGAATAGGTTTTATTAAGAGATATAAAAGTACATTTTCATTAAAGTACTTGGTTCAGAAATTAGTGTTTGAAAATTAATCATCAGACCCCTTGTTGATTCATGAATTCTAAGAAGCAATAATCGTTACAAGGAACGTGCATTTTTAAAAAGCAAGCTTTTTAAACAGATGTAAATACGATTAATTATGTTCTACTTTGCTTCACTTTGGGTATCTTAAAATGATAAAATGCCGTAGAAAAAATGAGCTGCCTTAGGCTTTCTGAGGAAAATCAGAGAAAACCTTGGGACCACCAAACACCCTAAAACTACTCGGTATTAAAACAAATGATAATCTTATTGATATTGGTTTGTATCTAGTTATAAATCTAATAAAATAAGGACTATCATAGTTACATAGTTGGTTTAGACAGTGCATCAACTGTTACACTTCCTACAAACGTCTTAGTGGATATAAACATTGAATAAGTTCGATTCTACAATTATCACTGTTAAACTCTCAAATCCTGATTTCCAAAACTCAATCATGTTGTTAGCCTCTATATTACCTTACTGGCTGAAGAAATAGAAACGAGACTCAATAAATTATTTGAAATTCTAAAAAGGGCCTATGCAAATTACTTTTATTTAGTTTTTTTCTCTTTGAAAATAACAGGATTTAAAGAATAAAAATGGCTGCTTACGTTCGGAAAATAAGTAATTAAAAACTAATATGTTAACCATATTTCAAAACATCAGAATGTTGAACATATTTATAAATGCCGTTAATTACAATTAAGATAGTTATAAACATGTTAATTGCAATTTAATGTTTATAAAGGCCATTAGTTGAAAGGAAAATTTGATAAAAGCCGTTAATTAAATAATCGTATTCACAAACAGCGTTTAATATTGTAATATACATAAATACATGCACGTACATTCAAAAGCTAGTTATTAGAATTGCAGCGTTTTTCTTTATTTGAATAAAACTAATATGCATTCATTTTCAATCCAAGTTATTGAATTATTTAAAGCACATTTACAATTACATCAAGACACTTTTTAAAGCTCCGACTATGAGACGCCTCAAGAATTTCAAGAGTTCCTAAATAAATATGATTGCCACGTAACACCGAATCTTATCAGACATGCAGACATTTTACTGCCACTTGCTGTCAGTGAAAAGATTGATTGTTGTTATTGAATTGAAAAATACAAATTCCCCTTTTCAATCATTTTGTATCGGGTAATGAAATTTCATAAAGCAGGTTGGTAATGAATAATTCAACAGTACTTGACATTTGTGGTTAGTGACATTATTTTTCATTTCATTTTTAAAAAAGACAAATAAACAAATGACAGAAAAAGTTACAGTGTTCAGATTCAATATTTTTTCCCTTGAAATGTTGATGCATTTAAAGATAAGTTTGTTCTCAGTTTATATTTATTTATTTGTTTTTTTACTCACTCGCATGCGCTCGTTCGTTCGTTCATTTATTCATCCATTCATTCATTCAATCATTTATTCATTCGTTTCATTCAATTATTCATTCGTTCGTTCGTTCATTCATTCATTCATTCATTTATTCATTCATTCATTCATTTATTTATTCATTCATTCATTAATTCATTCATTCATTCATTCATTTATTTATTTATTTATTTATTTATTTATTTATTTATTTGTTTATTTATTTATTTAGGTATTATCCCAGAAGAAGGTATGCTAACGTTTTCATTTCAACAAAGTCCTATTATTGTTATAATGGGGTTACATGTATGAATATGCTGATTGTAATTACCGGCGTAAATATATATGTTTAAAACTATGATGTTCAAATTATATTACTTTATATACTAGTTCTGAGAAAAACTATGATTTTGTTGCTGTTCTTCATTGTTATACCATCTGCAAATAAATAGTGCAGTCGTGATGAGTATAATAATGTGCACAGCGTTGCTTAGTGGAAAAAAAATCACTTCGGTCAAAATCTTAAATAGACATTGTTATCAAATTTTCAGATAATAGAAGTTTAACTGTTGTTATAAAACATGTCGATGATGTTATGATGTAAGCAATTAATTATGTAACACATCTTTATAAAATGTCAATAAGAAAGCTATAAGACAAACATTTTAATATAGATGTTAATATAAGAAATGGCTGCTGAAACGTATATGTGACAATGTTTAAAGCAATTGTTTTTTTTTAATTTGTACCTGAATTTTACAAATGATTATTACCCATGTGAACCTATTTGAACATTTCTGAAAAACGTTTTCTTTAAATACACGTTTTCTTTAAATACATAAACACCCTGAAAGGACCTCCTGTTTTTTTGTTGTTTATTTTTAATATAATGTAATCTATTTAGTACATCTTGCAAATTTACATGATCCAATTAAACTTAACTCGTTGTCCTACTTTTTCGTCAGATGAGAATGCCTAAATTTTAAAAATTCTGACTGTCCACTTTGCATTAACTGTCATCAAAAGCGTTTATTTAACAATTTATTTAAAGGTCGCGTCAAGCTCGATAAACGCTATTACTGCCTACAAAAAATAGGTCAAACACCAAGTTAGTTAGACGCTATAAAGAATAAATTTAGCAGCTACAAATGCTCCAACGTCGCCCCTTTTGATTTGTTTAAATGCTTTGTTTTTTTTTTCTTATCGGCGTCTAATCGTTACATAGCAAACATCTTAATAGAAGCTAGTTCAAAATGTTTATTTTGTAAAAATATTGTACTATGTGATATTAGTTATTATCCTTGTATGTATGTTTTGAAAATAATTATATAGATTGATAATCAATACACAATATTGCTTTCACATTACATATAGACTTTACATATTTACTCCAATACTTAAGGTTTTGCTATGTTTTCAGTCTTTAATGGATTCTAGCTTTCATTATCAGGAAACGTGTTAAGCTTGACTAAAGATATAGGGGTTATATAAACATATTTTGATTTGTTGTTGATTTTTATCTTAAAACCAAACAACAAACTTGACATAAAGCTTTGTGGGTTTAAAGTAGGCGAGACATAAGAAAGTTGTCATATTGTTAATGATAACGTTCAAGGTTTTATCCTAAATTTATATCTAAGGTCTGTTTGCTTATATGCTAAATTTAAAATAATTCATATAGAGAACGTTTAACAGGTGTATTTGAACGATTATTTTGTCAATTTGATACTGTAACACGTTTCTGTTAAGCAATATTTTAATAGACGATGCCAATATTTTCATCAATGCCTGATATGTTCAATATATTAATTATCTGATAACTTTAGACTTTATACAATTGATATGCTTAAATTTGTGTTTGTATCTAGTTAAGATTTATTTATTTAAAAGATGTACATAGACTTATCTTGGATAAGGCAAGTGAGTAGCTAAATTGGTTAAATTACATTCGTAAATACATCAGCAAATTTGAAAGCTTACGATCTCAGCAATTTTGTTTAAATAAAAAAGGAAAATGAAGAGATGAAAACATTAAATCATGAAATAATAGTCATGTTACAGAAATGTTACAAGTGGTACTTTAAACAGAATTTTAATATTTTTGAATTATTAAGCAATTAGTTTTACTGAGAACATAATCCAGGAATTTTGATTTGATATTCATTTGTCTGAGATAGATTTTTTTGCATTTAATGACCTTACATACTGCGTTGTAAATTAAACAAATCAAACAAATTAAGATTAGGGTACTTGCAATTAATATGCTATGAGCTTGAACCCTGTAAATATACGTTCTTGAAATGTCTATCATTATATTCTACTCTGTTCAATGATTTATGTTGATATTGATAATCATATACGTTACCATGTTATCAAAGAATTAAGTACCTATTCTATCATTATACCTTATTTTTTACAAACTTGCTAATTTTATCTCGTTATAGCTTTAAGTATTAATGACTTCATGTTAAAATTTAAGGTGTAATATCTTCTTTTATTATATACTTAGAAATGAAATATTGAGAAATATTGATGAAATAAAATGCATTTTTTTTATTTTCCGTATTTTCACTGTAAAAATTTATTTTTCACTGCAGTTAAACATATTTTCCGTATTTTCACTGGTGTCTTGCCGGACTATTTTCTTTTAAATTCTGCCAGTACTCAAAATTTAAGGAAAAGACTTTCAAATTTTAATGTCCAGAAAGAGAAAAATGTATATAATAAACAGAAAATTCTATTTTTTCTATAAATACATGATATATTTTCATCTTTTGGCATGAAAATTACCATATTTCACTCGTGGCTACCGCCACTCATGAAATATTTTTTTTCATACCACTCGATGAAAATAAATCATGTATTTATAGAAAAACTTGAATATCCTCTATTTATACATTGGTGATATTGCGCAAGAAATTAAACGCCATTGTATTATTACATCTATGTTTATATGTTGTTTCTATATTGCTAAATATGTATAATAAATATGCAATCTCACATTATACATGATGACATTAACGCACGCCATTAAGAACTATAAAATGTTTTAACCCATTTAAAGGAGACATAAGAGCCCGGACTAAAAACAAGAATTTAAACAGTAATTGGCGCCTATTAAATGGTGAAAAGAACAATGAAAAGAATCTAAAAAGCCTTGAAGTAAATTAGTAAGACTTTAGTGCTATTTACTATTCAAGCAAATGAAATAATTTCTACGAGTATGATATGCAAATGATCATGTGCTCTTTAACAATACAGTGTTACAGCCTTTACGACTGAATCGTGATATGTCATCTCGCTTTCGATCATGCTTATTTGAATAAATACATTTTATTTAAAGAAGCTTATGCTGTAATATTACATACCCAACTTATTGTAATGCTATAGAATGTAGTCCATTGTATTTTTTGTAGAGGACAAAATGTGACACACACGCCAAGAGTATTACTTAAATATCACTTAAATTTAGTAGAAATTTCGCATAGGACGGTTTTGTTAATAGCAAAGATATCTACAAAAGAATTGTTATGAATAATGCAATGCATGTAAAAATATAATTATACATATAACAAACATAAGCTTATTCGAAAATTTAAATATGATCAGTAATAGTGTTTGCAGTAGATATATTAACAAAGGAAATAGAAAAATATTTAAATTAATATATTAATAAGATTTCATATTAGTTCCTGATTAATGTAACATGTATTATCAAGCTTGTATTGGAAATTCATTATATTTATTTACTCTGTTGAGACACTTACTACATTGTATCCGTGATAACCTTGTCTTCTTTCTTAAATATGTTGATAGAAGTCCAGGGATAGTTACGATCGCATTTAGTATTATCATGTTTGTATGGTGGCTGGTTGCGGTCATTTCAAACCCGCGAACCGTGATATTTTTCAAATTCAAAATTTAGTCAAGAAGTTACAGTCGATTTTAAATTTTCATATTATCTCGACCAGATTAAAACTCGTTTTGACTAAAATGTTTTTAGTGCTAATTTTTCAGCATTTAAATAGTTTTAATGATTATTGTTAACAGCAACATGTAAATTTATATGCATTTGGTGTATGTTTATACTGTTTTGAAACTATACATCGGATAAAAAGCACTCAGAAAATAAAAGAGAAAAACAAGCTATCAACCATTTACACCGTAAATTGACACCCTCTTCTATCCTTCAGTTTTTACTATTAACATCATTCAAATACGATAAAGATATCAATTCATTAACCACTGATAACGGAGCATCATAATCTACATTAACTGCCATTCATTGCTAACAGTTATTTATCTTAATAAACAATATGACGTATAGAGATGAGTGATAATCGTGAAAAATTGTATTCATTACTCTATTTCTTACTCGTAAAATCCGTATCTTGGTTATTGATTAAGAATTCGAAACATTATCTAAATGCCATGTCTTTTATTTGATAGTACGCGAATTTCTTAGGATAGAACGGCCAAATCAATAAGACTCATTTTGAATGTTTCCTAGAACTTCTAAGCCGTTCTTTGCCTCCCAGTACTAATGTCCTTAATTATATTAGTGTTGGTATTTATAGAGGTAAGACGATGTGAATGTATCAAGACGAAATGCAAAGTTGCACATTTGGGACAGGTTGGTGTATAACTAAACATATGTTTGACTTTTCATTAAAACACATAATAAAGAAGCAGTAAAGTGAATATCTTTATCACGTAAATGTTACAAGTTATTTCTTAACAATTCAGTGTTTCGGTCTCAAATTTCATTGTGAGATTGATTACAATTATGTAACCTGTAATTTTTATGATAAGGGTTACTTTCGTTATGTACAGCATTGCTCAATGTATACACAGTGAATATATAAAGACATTTTTCTGTTAATAAACATAACATGCAAAAATTTTAAAGTAATTCGACAACTCTGTAATACGTCAGACACTAAAAAGATTGAACGTAAAAACAATGCTTGTGTTATTCACAGTATGTACAACTTCATAATTTGCATTTTTTTGTTAATGAAAAGACCTTTCTACATTTACAGAAGTGGAGAGTTGTGATGGGTTTTGGTTCATGTAAAACAATGGTTAAAACATTTTGAGAGACTGTTGTGAACAAACAAAAATGTAATACTGATTCATCATTGAATCAAGTAAAAGCTGTATCACTGTTATATAGGAACTGTGCAACGATTCTAACGATTCCACTGTTAGTATTCTTGCCCAGTTGTACATTTTCTTTCAAAACAAAGAACGGGTTTTACGGAACCCTGGGTTTTCTTTTAAGCTAAGAATATTTCATTTCTCTTTTGAAACTTCCCTCTGTCCGCTTTATTAAAAAGGGTTTGAATTTTCTTGGACATTACAAACAATGCAACGAGTAAAAATTGTGCATGAGTAATAATCGTTTAATATAAAAATGTTATAAAACCGGTTATGATGGTATTAAATTAGTTCATCTAACTTGCACTGAAATATCGATTATCCAAGTTAAGCTTGACGTCAACGGGGACCTGAATAGATCCACATAATTTCCGTCAGCTAGCTGGGTGAATTCCTGATATTAAAAAATCATGAAAAATGAAGCCCATCGGAATTTGAACCCACAGCGGTGATAGGCAAGTTATTTGAATTCAAATGTTTTATCTTAAACATTTTCAAATATAAACTGTTAGTCAATTACAATTACTAGTAAGTTAGTCAATCAATTGAAATATATAGTCAATTCAGCTCAACTTTACAATGAAACAATGAGCATAATGTCACATTAAGCATTTTGCATACCCTACCTTATTTTAGTTTAGATATCTCGTGTACGATTTCTAAGTACAGGTAAACGTTATTCAGCAGAAAATGACATCGATGTTTAAATGGTTTGTAATCTCTGATGGTATTGCTAACATAAAGACAGATATGCTTTCTGGTGGGAATAAAGGATACCATAAAGTCACAACAGAACGTACTTCTAATGCTATCTTCGTTAACTTGGTGCCCCGGCGATTACAGAAGTCAACAAGAGTAAATATACATTCATATTAGTAAGACGAGTGAAAACGAACTTTCTGAACAAAAGGAAATTACTTCGTTAGGAAACCAAATTGGTTATCACTCAAAGCAGAAAATTCAAACGAGTTAAAATATCTTAGAAAGTTAAATCAAATTCAAAAGGCCAGGAAACAAACGCCATGTTTGAAGAAGCCAAGTAATTATGTGTCATCCGAATGATGATTATAGATATCGGCGATGAATAGAATTGACAGAAATATTGCAAAACGAGCCAATAATAGTGATAAGAATTATCAATTTACGTATCTATTTATTTACATTTAAATGTGTGATGCCATACGGATATGTATAACTACGTATACGTCATTTCAAACAAGAGCTTAAAATTTAAATTCAAAACATACACTAACATTTACAGGGTATGTAAAGACAGTTAATGATTACACTAATATATAAGAACTAAATAACAGTTTTCTAAAACACTTAACTATGTTATTTTATTTTTATTGATTCATTTTTATTTATTTATAACTTGATTATATTTTGCTGGAAGCACAATGTTCTGTCACACGGGTTTTGCTCCTTATAGTATTGATCATAAGGATGTAGTTCAATATTTATTCTTGAACTCTTTGTGCATAAAAATGTTGAATGTTGTGCTTTTGTAAAATTTAAATTATCCTTAATATATAATGTCATTATCATCTAGGTATACATTTAGCAATTTTCTTAACCGAAAAATGACAAACGATACATGTAAGTTGACAATTACATATCACTTTATCATGTCTAGATCGAGCTAAATCTATCAAAGTTAAGTTCCATGTCAAATTTCTAGAACGGTATTTGTGAAAACAATTATCTGTAAATAACCTCTAAGTCAAATGACAAATTAACAGGAGCAGCCTTAGGTCAACGACACAGTATAACATTTCTTTTCGTTAACTCATTAGTAGTGTATTAACTCTGTTATGTGTCCCTGAGGAATAAATATAATTGACAAATATCTGTCTGTCATTATGATTCGTATGAGCAAAATAAATATATGTTTTTGCCGTCCGACAAATACTTGGTTTATAACTTGAATGTGTTTAAAATCATTTTACATTTTTAAATAGTACCGTTTGTGTTACACTTCAGGCGCAAAGTTAGGGGGACACAAATCCTTGTGCCATACTGCAAGAAAAGTTTTACAGATACAAAATACTAATTGCTTAATTGGATGCCGTATATGATGCTTGCGTGTCATAAACAGAATTATATACCTAGTCCGGACTGGTAAATATAGCGGTCCTGTGCAAAGAGTAATTTTGTTGCAGCTTCTCTCAAATTATCAGACGCTTTTGCATGGATAGAAATTGATTAAGTTCGCATTCTGACTGAGATGTAAAGTAGCAAGACACATTCTTTTCAATTATTTAAGACCTTTCGATGAAAATATAAAAATATATGACCACCTGTGACTTTGATACTGTTTCCCCTAATTCTACTCTTCTAAATATGACAGACATATTTTTAATGTAATAAAAAGGGACAAAACTAGTACAAAATGTCATAGTTATGTTACTAACCAAGATAATGTACTTTCTCTGTTAAAGTCAACCTCGTACACAATCGGAACGTTCTCGGCTATTATGTGTTATAACTTCGGAGTTAATACGGATTAAAAATAGTTCTACCACGTGGTCTCAGATTTTAACAAAAACAGAGTGTGTTATATTCGTTAATAACAAACGAGTGCATGTATTTAACATCCAAACGACGATAGAGTCGTTTTAGGTACATTTATGATTGAAAATATGTCTAACAAACATTTTTTATTTAAATATGCCCACTACAATTTCAAAAAATCAAACTTAATGTCAATAGGTTGGCATTTTGTATTTTTGGTTTCTACAACCATGATAATAAATATATAAATAATGTAAAATTTTGCTTTTGTATCTATTATTATCACTTATTTTGGTTGACTTTTACTTGATATATTGAAAACAAAACTTGTCAACAACTCAGAGTATTGAATTACTATTTGTTTACATGTTTAGTTTCTTAGCTTAGGTTAGATAGATCTTAATACCGTATCCCGTCTGTGCATTCGAGGTCCTTATTCGAAGATTGGCGGAAAGGGGCGAAAGGTTGCGATTGCCTAGTGCGCTCATACGATTGGAATTTAAATGTGGTAATTATTTTGTCTACAATTTAGCCATTAAAGTACCCAACAATACTCACAAAATTGCAAAAGATATACTGCTACCTATTGTTTGAGGGACAGAACAAAAATCCTCTTGTTTGCCCAGACAGACGGATAGATTTTCAGTTACAATATACGATGGACATTAGAAACATAATTTGTCTAACAATATTCTAGTCCTTCAAGATAGTTTGTTGATTATTAAATACTGCAACATCCGATGTATGTTGATGTGCGAAACATTGCACTTTCTATTAACTCTCTTACTCAGACTAGATCATGTATTTTTGATTTGTTCGCGGCTTCTTCTGAATATTATCATATAAGATTTTTACTGTTTCTTGTTTACGAGAATTTATATATAAAACATTATTTCGCATAGGTACAGCACTTGAAAAACGTATGTCTAACAAGTCAATACACCAAAGCATCAATGCAACAATCAACAATTGATTAAGTAAACGTAGTGAAAAGATATATCAGAGCCTATTATTATCAATATTTAGCATAAAATACTGTATAAGATTTGCTTAATGCAAATGCTATTTACAAAACATACATTCGTATGTGACATTAATTAATCATGCAATTTATTTCTCCCTTAAATTCAAGGTCAGAATGTAAAATGTATAACACATCATCATCTGTAATTCAAACATAAGCTGGAAGCTAATTGTATTATATGTAATCAAGAACCAAAATAGTTTCCCACATGAAAACCGCTACAGGAGATGAGATTTAATCTATTACATGTCTGTCTATGAACTGACGAGATATTCAAAATATGACATAATTAATGTCAAAATAAAATGAATGTTACTTTAGTGGTTTGTACGTTTAATATTTAAGCTGGAGCGAGACTCGATGCAAAGTGTCATCGTTAGAATCTGCAGATCTCGCGCCTTAAAGATATTCCATGCTCAATTTTGATTTATGAAAATATTGATAATTGCTACACATTCTCTTTCAATTGTTAATATAAAATAAACATTTTTTGACTTCATATCAATAAGATATGTTATACACTATAGGTGGTCACAATATTAATATATAGGGTCATTAAAAATGCGGACTTATTTTTTATTTGTGTCCAAAGAGGAAACACAGCTTCCAAAACATAGATTATTCATTCCTTTGTTCCAATTGGAGATATGAAGTTAAAAATCATAGATTTTAATACATTTCTGTAAGTAAAATATTTTACTTAAGAATGAGCTTAGTATATCTTTTAGAATCGCATAAATGAATAAAATAAGACGTTTGTTAATTCCGCCTATGTTTGTTGAATCACAGAAAAACGTTTATTTAAAAACATATCTGAATAAAAAATATTTCCCACAAAAAAAGAAAACAAGACCTAAATATATTGACACATTTGAAATGTCGGCGGTAGTTTGTGTTCGTCCAAATTAAAACTAACGTCAACAAGCGTTTTTAATCAATGACTATCCAAGCTGAAGTCTCTACACAAATCACAATAAATTGCCGCCAAATATCTGTTCATACTAGAGAATATGCTGAGTAATATAATACATCTTACTTAAATAATGCGTTTAAAGGCATATAAAGGATCAGTTGATTAAGACTGTATACAGTTATCTTACTTTGTTACTGTTGGTTTTGTTTACTTGTTGTTGTCTTTTGCGTTACTTATTTGGTTGTTTTTCAAACGTCTGACTACATGTGCATATTGTAGCTTATATGGCTTATAGTTTACAGTGGCAAGAGTGACAACCAAAGTCATTGCATATACTTATTCGATACTAAAAATGATTAAGGATAAAACTTACATGTTTATAAATGAAAATTACATGAATTATTACAGTACAACTTACTCTCCGGTTTGACACAAACTCCATTATTTAAGAGTTACATTAATGTCAATATTTCATTGGTATTTAAACTTGAAACAATTTGTATATTTTAGTATCTTAGTTCCTTAACCATACCCGATTATTGTTTTAAAGTGCATATTACTGTTTTATTACCAGCAAACTTTATTTCACTGGTCCATGTATAGGTCACTGTCTGTGAAGGAAATTATTTTCCCATCTCTTGTGAAAAGAGCTTCTTAAATTGCATATTTTAGTGTACATCGATATCACGTTAGATGTATTAAAGGAAACACTTATTACATTTATTGGCAGACAAAAGAGGTTGCATGAGCAATTAAATCTTGGCAATTTTCTTTTTTAATATCATTGTATCTTGTATTACATTTCGTTTAAAGCATTGCAAATAATACAGTCTAACTTTATAATTAAGATAAAAGTGTAGCATGTCAATATTTCCTGTACACTTTTGAATATTCAGAATTTTAACAAACAGTTTTTTTCAATACCAAAACTGACTTTACCATGCCATACTTTTTACGAAGCTTATTCATTTTACTTTTGAAGTACTGCATATTGCTTAAAAAGTATCGTCTGTTATCAAATGTCAAATTTGAAACGCTAAGGACAACTCAATTCAAGCCTTATGTTTGGTTCGTGTGTGTACTTTTTATTCTCATTTTATTTCTACAAAAGCATCCATGATCTGATATAAAGAAATGTTTACTCGAAATACAAATACAATTAGAAGGAATAGACTGTTTTATGCAGAGCAAGATTGTTTCGCAATTATACCTGCAGCTATATGGACAATCCATGTTTCTTCTCGAAATCGTGAAAAATATCTACTCAGTATCGGTCTTCCAGTAGTTAGAATTAGTAAGCCGCATCACTTTCACAATTGATAAAGCTTGCCACTGATTGACTGTGAGAAAGGTCGCGAAAGGGTAGACTACTATTTGTTCACGTCAGATCCTTCTGTGCAGTCTTAATTAGGATATGATTTTTATAACTTACGCAGGATCTCCTACGTAGTAATAGTAAGGGTATGTTGAAACTTTCCATTATCCCTAATGAACAGATTCAATCAAACAGAGTCAGCTATATTCATATAGTTTTGTTATTTTAATGCTTCCGAGCGATCAGCCGTTCTCCATATTTTTTATCTCATTTTCTATCAGATTTTTACTGATTATGCCGCGTAACGTCCCCTTTAAGACGTCATCACATCAAGACATCACATAATCAATTTTGAAATATAGTTCTGTTATTTTTTTCTAATTTTGTTACATTTTTAACATGATGTATGACGATATCGACATTGTTTCCCTACAGAAGCAAAATTTACGAATGACATCATTTGTATCTGCCTGTTATTTCATGTAGTTATGATATTCTTTTCATCCGCATTCAGATATAGTCTGGCTACCGTGAAAATTATATTTTATAAATTTCAATTGTGGTTTATCAGAATATAATCATCTGATAAATTACTGTCAAACACTGAAAAGCATGAAATAAAAGAAGACTAAGATGTGATTTATAAAAATAAACTCCCTGATAAAGAGGGATTAATCTCTCGAAACGTTGGAGGTTGAAAACTTTATGGAATAGGATCCTTTAGTTATCAACTAATTGCTTCCAGGGTGATTTTAAAGTAAAACTCTAACTGTAATTTTATTACGTTTAAAGCTTGAACAATAAGAAACCTTACTTAAATAAATTGTATATTGACTTTGTCAAGATGACGTAAAATGTCATATAAATATATTGTTGTGTATAATGCTTTTAAAGTATGATACAAAACTATGTTATGGACATTTCAGAGCTAGAAGCTATTACCGTCATGCGTCATTTAAAGAACTGTTTTAGTCATATATCCTTGTTTTTACCTTGTATCTCATATAGACATGTTTGCCAAGAACATTTTAGGCTTGTGAGAGGCTACAAACGGTTTAAGGTCGATCTTAACGTAACGTGTAACCAACGATGAAAAGCCTCTGACTCTTTCTAAATTCATTAAGGAGTTGCAGCACTTTGAAATCTGTTTTGATGGAAAGAAAAAAAAAATAGTGATTTTGTGATGTCCCCTGTTGCCATGGTAACAGAAAATTTGAGATTGAGCATGCTGTTACAAAGGCTATGGTCCAGTCAGCATTTGTGCCAAGTTTGATCAGTATTGAATCCTATTTATAGTTTCAAAGCAGTTTGCATTAGTTTCAAGAAAAGCTGAGTGTATATAAAGAATGTTATATATTTTAAACTGTATTTTTTATGTTTTGTCATTCTTGAATTTTTCGACATATTTTAAATATTTTTGACAGGCTTCGTCATACAATATATTTACTCAATTGTTACCTTCTTTAAGTTGTCAAATTATATCAAATGTTAGATTCGACAACCGGACGCATTCGATGAAATGTCTTTCAAAGAACTGTGTTACTAGTTTATTCATTATTGAATGCCGTCCTTCCTTGCTTGTTTTGGTGTGACGGCGTGGCAACAATTATATTAATTAGGTATAAAATGAACCTTATATTAAGTAACATGAGTAAAATCCTACAATTTAACTTACTTAATCGACCGGGTTTTGGATGAAACGAGACATAAAGATAAAGATAATGTTTTTCATTTATTTGTTACCTTTGATTTCCTAGGCGGTAATTATTGTTTCATTTTATTATCATTTTAGTGATTGGCTCGCCGTGCTCTGCCTTGCTCCTTGTCCTGTTTATGTGAGGGGTCCACCTGGGCTCCTTGCCACTGGTCCTTGTTGCTGTGTCATGTGGGGCTTGCGTTCATTGAACGCCACCTTTCCTTGTGACCTTGTTTATCATATTTTAAAGTGCATTATTTATCGCAAGATATACAAAATGGAGCATCGATTTCTGCTAAAGATGACATTGGTAACTTTAGCGTGTCCAGTTTGACGTCTTTAGATCTTCTTGATCAGTTCCTGGATGTTCCTTTTATCATATTTTATAACTTCGTAAAACCTTAATTGTAAATAATTATGTTTATGCATGGTTATAAAGCTTATATGTAAATTGATCTGTTTAAATTTTAATTGTGTATGAAAATGATTAAATAAATGTGATTAGCCCAATTGTAATCTAGATCAACTGTTATAATGGTTAATTACAGAGAAAATCGCACGAAATTAATATAAAAGAAAAGACTGGACATATTACTAAATAAAAGTGTTTGTATTAACAACATATGTTAAGTACGTCGCCAATTTTACAATGTGAATATGGTAGTGTGACTATTTTCTTTTTCAGTCTTAAACGTTTATTTGTTGTACCCTTAGCAATATCTTTAACATAAAAGTCGATGATATGGTTTTCCTTTAGACGAAATAAGTTTAATGAATTAATTATTGTTCGTATAGAAACCACGTGGTATATTCTTACTTTTGTATATAGTAGGAATGATGCCATTTATCATCATTATATTAGATTATCGGTCGTCTGCGTATGTACGATATGGGATTCCTTCATGGTATATCTATAAATAACCCGTCTCAAAGACTTGACATTTCGTCTTGCCACACATTGGGGAAATATTTTTCTCAAGTAATTCCGATGTTCATGTTTTATGTACTTGTTGCTTCAGTTCCTTAGAGAAATATAAAGAACAATAATACTCGTTAGATATAAATGTTTTGCTAACAATGAACGTAACGTTACATCCTACGGGATATAATAGAAATTTGACATTTAGAGAAAAATGTTCTTCAGAATGAGCACATTCAATAGGCCATTCATTATAGAAAGAGACAGCAGTTTGGGTAAAAGTTAATTGGCAATAAAAATGTGTAAACAAATGAGACCTCAAAACCGCTATAACCATAAATTGTTTATTAAATAAGTGTGTTTTTTCCATTGTATTGATGTAATGTTTGCTACTTCAGTTGCCGATTTGCCACTTTGTCTTTTGCACAGGAGTACGGGACAAGTGAATCAAAAAGTTCAAATTTCTATTTGGGTTGAAGTGGCTATGATCAACATATTTAAGTTTGTACTGTATTTTAAAAAAAAGAATATAAGGGGGATTTAGAGTCTATGGCTTTCTGTATACTATGTTTGTGCGCTGTAAAACCAACAAACCTTGATATATGCCAGAAACAAATAAGACCATGGAGGTTACCTGATATCAATGGCAATTCGTGCTAAAATTGACCTTCGGATGCGATGGCTCATATATGACTTGGTCCAGATGTAAACGTGCTGGTTTGACACCTATGTTCTTACATGCATATTTTATCTTAGAACACGAAAATATTGTAATTAAAAAGGACATGTTAAGCAAGTACCTGGAAGGTTTAAGCAATTGTACTGTTCAATTTATTTAGTTAAAATTATTATTAGTACAATTTATGTAATATCCCTGAATTAAAAACAATAAATATAAATATCGATAAATATCGAGTATTCAGAATTGTGAATCCCTGATTGTCAAATTTATTGTTACATATAAGGGCGTTAACAGCGTGCATGGCACAAGAAGACTACAAATAATCATAAAAACTAATGCATTAAATCTAAAAGTAAATAATGTATCTAACCTTAAACCGACCAACAGCACCTTACAAGGTCATTTGATTGATTTCCTTCACATTTGACATATCTAAGTTTTTCAAATTAGCAACATCAAGTAGTTATATGGTGCTATTATCGGAAACAACTGATAATAAGTGTTTTGATAAATTGGCTAGACATGGTCTTTTTGAATCTCATTATTCTGCATTAGTTAATGTCAGAGATTTGTATGAACTATTTACGGTAAGGACAAATACGAGTTGCAGACATTTCGTATTGACCAAAATTGAAATTTATATTAAAGGTCAAAATGCAAGAAGAATTAGATGCACATTTCAAACTACAATGCTGTTACAATGTTATTGTTAAGTACAAACAATAAACCATATAAAAAGTAAGGTATATGTTTTAACTCTTTTTTATATAATTATGTAATTATACTATTTATTCCAATAATCAAACAATTCACCAACTCTTGAGATAAAAAGATCAATAAGTAATTTAAGTTATAAGTATTTTAGCGGTTATCATTTTAAGTCTTTTTTTTTTCTCTTGATACATTATACTAAAAAAACTATATAATTGTAAACTATTGTAACTTGCAAGTACAATGTAACTTCTGAAAACCGGATACCCATTGGACTTCCAAAAAGGTTATGATTGTTAAAGTTGTTGGAATTCGGAAGTTTCGGAATCATCTTAAATGGAGTAACATGAAAACACTAGTGGTTTTATTAAGATGCGTTATGAATATATGAAGCTGATTAAAAATGCATACTTTGAGGCTACTAAAAAGTGAATTAAACTTCCTTGTCTTTTATAAAATGACTCTGTCTGTCTGTGTTTGTTTGTTTGTTTGTTTGTTTGTTTCAGTTTACGCCTTTTCCAAACAGTATTTCAGTCATATAGGCGGGTAGTTTCCTAACCATCGTTCCTGGAGAGTTACACCAGTACTAGACTACCTTTCTCCGTGCTTAACTACCAAAGCAACTCCCGGGGATCGAACCCACGCCAGAGAGGTAACTGGATTAGAAGTCATCGACTCTAACCCCTCGACTTCGGAGCCGGTCCTCTGTCTGTCTAGTTTGTATGTTTGTCAGTCACTTTTTGTATTTTGACAGTCTGGATATATTTGAACTAATGTTTACCCAATCGCAACTACTCGACCCTTTCCGTCAGTCTTCGGATAAGGACCTCGAACACAATAGTATGAATACACAGAATGGATGCGGTATTTCGTTCTTACCTACGCTAAGAAACTAAACATGTAAACAAATAGTAATTTAATGCTGGGAGTTGTTGACAAGTTTATTTCCAATATATGTAGTAAAAGTCTACCTAAAATAAGTGAATTCATAGGTACAAATGTAAACAATACATTATTTATATATTTATCATTATGGTTGCAGAAACCGTAAGTACAAAAAACCAACCTGTTGACATTTAGTCGGATTTGTTTCAAATTGAACATCGGTGGGCATATTTAAATTACAAATTGTTGTCAGACATATTTTCAAGCATAAGAGTACCGGAGCAGACATTAGATGTCAAATATATACATTCGTTTTACATTATCTCTGTTTATGTTTACATCTGAAACCACGTGGTAGAACTACTTTTAATCCGTATTGTTTCCGAGGTTATTATAGATAATAGCCGAGGCAGTTCCGAATGATGTTTACCATTATAAAGGCGGTGTGTCATGCGAAACAACTGTCGATAATTCTTTTTATTTTATAACTTATTTCAAAACAATTTCTGATGGATGGTATACTTTGTGTCCAAGCCATTGCTTTCTGTATTTTGAAATGATTAACACAACTGTTCAACATTATAACACGACATGTCATGCAAAACACCTCGAAGTAAGCAGGATGGATTTTTTATTATTATTCAATAAAGGAATAATAGAAACTGACAAAACTATATTTTGCACGTTCAGAATTCAGCTGGAAAGCCGCAATATGACCTATACTGGTTTGTGCGATGTAGAATCCAACAAAAAATAACCTATCTTAATGAACGTCTGTTGTTTTACTAACGCAACCGTTCGCTTGTTTCCGTGTCTGTTTGAACTTAAACCGAACTCAAAAAGGTTTTTTTTAAATTTGAAATGACATAACTAAAATACAAATTAGATTTTACATCCTTTAATAAAACTGCAGGACCTTTGATATATTAGCTAAGCAGTTGTAGAAGTAATTTACTTTGGGACACATACAATTTGGTATTGATTTGTGGTAATTAGTTTGTTGGAATTAATTTGAAAATATATTAAGATATATTCGAATATTGTTACTAGAAATGCAAAGTAAGAGAAAAATTTAAAATAAATCAAAGCCTACATCCTGAAACAAGCCAATCATAGATTGTGTGCATGCTTCAAAACAGAAATAAACACATTTACTTTATTTAATTTATATACTTGCTTCACATGTAATTCATGTACTAAATGCTTTTTAGAATTTCATTGAAAAATGCGAGGTTTACTAATACCTACTCATATACAAAATAATCTTTTTCTACTAGTATCTCATAGTGAAATATTACTGGCCACGCTACGCCATATCTAAACACTTGTATTATAAACAAATATATCAAATTATTTCAAAAGTCGTTTAGATTGGGCTGAACTGAAGCGTCCCACTCTTGATTCCATTCCCAGACAGAACAGATATATGATTATATTTAAATATTTAATAGTGATATGTTTCAAAGTATCCTCGTTTTGAAAAAAAGTCTGGCTAAAGGGACCAACTAGTTTCAACACTGACATAAATGAAAACATATTTAAGATAAATGTTATATGCATTTGACACCTAACTGATTTAGTTAAGCTATTTTTTTAATATCTTGTAATATCTTGCTAGCTTTACAGGAAAAAACATTTTTAAATATATTTTATATTTATTGTTTCACGTACGTATTATGTGATAATATTGAAATATTCAAACCAGTTGTTCTTTATCAAAATAAGTTTTGATATGCAACATTGCATTAATCATACAGTTTACTTTCATTCATTCATTCAAATTAAACAAAAATACAATTGTGTCTTCCCTGAATCTGTTACATCAACCAAAAGTTTATTTAAATTAAATGTACATATTTCCAGATAATGTGTAAAAGCGGTTCAACTGAAACTGTTGTCAATGTACAATTAATATAGTTTATTATAAATTCTTTAGATACAGAGGACTGGACAATCAGGAATATTAAGAACATTATACATAACGTCATATCAGCGTGGTTTGAAACTGTATTTATGATATCCTTTTGATGCCAAATCAGATACGCAAATTCGTTATATACATTTGTACTTTATTCGCAATTTCATTTTGCAACATACATTATATTAAATTCAGCACTATAAATCACTTCTTTTCACGTCTGTGTACTAAAATTTACAGTACTTTTCACATGTAATGGACTTCTGAGACTCTTATGGAGGGATATTTTCTGAATAAATCCCAAATGAGAAAGTTTATCTTTACAGTTTTAAGTGCAGACATAAAAATGTCATTTATAAGTTCAGAACCATTTAAAGGCTTGTTTAAAAGTCAAAATAGATAGCATACCCCAGAGAAGTATGACTTTTAAAACGTCAAATTAAAAAAAATAAGTAAGTAACAATAAATGCAAATTTTATTACGTTGAATGCTAGAGCAATAAGAAACACTACTTAGATCATGTAGATAAACTGTATAATTGATAATTAACACTGACGAGATGACTAAAATGCCATATCAATAAATTAATATTGTGTATTATGCTCTTAAAGAATTTTTTGAAACTATGTAATGCACATTACAGAGCTAGATGCTATTACGTTCATGCAGCTTTAAAAGAACTATGATTGTAGTCAAAAACCTGTGATTTACCTGATATTTTAACGTTTACGGAAAAGTTCATTTAAATTAAATTCAGTTTTTGTCACCTGTTTACGAGTAGCGCCAGGCGGTATACTGTTTGCTCACCAACGAAAAGTGTCTTCTTGATATCCCAAATAACAAATGGGCAGTTCCAATAATGATATGTAGACTAGTCCATTTAAATAACTCTGCTGGTTAAGAGTTTATTTTCGACTATAATAATGTACATTGCTAAATTAAAACTGCTATAATTGTAAAGCTATTATAATTTAATAAATAAAGGAGAGATGTGAATATGCTAACTCTACATTACCAGTACTGCAACAGTTCATAACTGTCATCTCGTTACTTTTTCCTGATTTAAGGATAACTTGTATACGCAAATAGAAAATTACGATTATGTTAAGAAGTAACATACCAACAATTCGTATACACATATTTTTTATGACAATGCATCACGGAGAAACAATTATGATCAAAAATACAGAAAAACAGATAAAACACATCTAGATTAATTTGTATTTTTCAGTTCACTTGGGTATTGAAAACTCTGCCGTTAGCTTGTCAATTTGCCTTTGATGTAAACAGTTAATAATTTGCGTTTCATGATTAACTTAATTGCAATCTTCCCCTACCTGTATACTTTCTAAATATGATTAATCATGCAATGAACGATTTATGTAAATATATTCGGTTGCGGTCAAAGTACAGAAACTGCAACAACCAAAGAACTGTGTTGATGTATTTGCAGGAAGATGTAAGATTGTACAAATGTATTGCCATTTGAATTTTTATTTGGATAAAGTATTAAAATTCATCCTAAAAGTTCATATGCGATAACGCTATTTTGAGTTATAAATCTAAACTAGACATGATGATATTTCTAAAATGAAGGTACAGGATGGAAAATGAATTGCATAATAAGTGTTTGAATTTGTTATATCTCACGTTAACAACCTTTATATAACCACCTGCGGGAACTTCCGTTTTTGTATAATATCATTGAATTATTGGCCTGCCTATTTTAAAATCCCATGTGTTAAAACTATTATAGATAACTTATTTTCCTTTCAATCTTGGTAACGTAGACGCTGTGTCTCGACCGAGCGCGTGTATTATTGAGACACGTTCTTTAAATGATATGCAAGTTTGCTGGAGTGCAATTCAGACAGTATTTTACATGGAAATAACATTAAGTAGTGCGCAACAGGGCATTTAAATCCGAGCAAAGTAAACGCTTTAACCTCTTCCTTTTGAACACAAAATATTTCAAACTTATTGCAAAACAGTACATCTTTTACAATGTTGACAAAATCACTTAACATTTATATTATCATTCAAGAAAGCTCATGTTTTTTTTTTCTTTTGTGTATATTCATTTAGTCGTTAATTGTCCAGTTTCTTGACCTTCGGTCTAATCATTTATATACATATGATTTATAGTGATTATATATATTTTTGTCCTGCATGAACTTCATGGTACCGTTAGGATGCTTGAGTTACTCTTAAACTTTTATAACTGCTCCTGTACATTATATAATTATATTGTAAAAGTAACGATTCTGTTCATATACAGCATCATCGAAACTATATTTGACAATCTCACTTAGCTTAATTAAAGGTTAATATCGAGAAAGGTAACAATGTTCTACGATGAGGTAATTTATTGGTACATTGGCGCTTATTTTGCTATGAATGTCACTAGCGGTTTCTTTTACGCTAATTACTACAAACGATTTATGTATAAAAACTTCATAATTATGACGCCTTTAAAGGAACATTTTCCACAAGAGGATCAATTGCGGCGTTTTAAGGAAGAAACTGACGAAGTTTGGTTTGGAAATTAAATTAACGTTATTTATCAATGTTGTGATAATAAGTTAAACGAATAAGCATTTTTCCCCGAAATTATAGGTTCCCCTGAAATATGTACATATAATAGAGGATATAAGCACATGGCAATTGTGTATGAGGGATATTAATAATATGTAGTCTTAAAAGACATTCTGTGTATAATGTAGACTGCCCCTCGCAAATTTGTAAATGACAGTAAGGGAAAGAAAACATATTTAAACATACGGTCATATAAAGTTTTCAGATTATGAAGAAAAGCAAACATACATTTAACATAAATTAAACAGTATCTCATAAACTGAAACCGGTTCATGGCTACTTGTTGAAAAGGGGAGGCATTGCATTCAAATGTTGCTTACAAACATGGCCATGTTTGTTAGTGGTCACCAAACATATCCATTTTTGCCTTGGTAATGATAAAATGTTACAGAGATTGTTACACAAGTTTTCATAGTATGATGCTTTACATCCCTACTTAACTAAAGCTTTTAAGATTACATTATACGTACTGTTTGAGAATGATTACATTTTGATAGACCTTATTATATACAATCAAAGTGGCACCATGTTGAATGGAGGGATTATATGTAATTATAATGAATTCCTAGTTATCTATATGCTTGAGAATGCTGTATCGAAAACTAATTTCAAATAACAGTACATTAACGTTATTATGGTATACAAATATACGTTCACGGGATATCAATAGCTCATTTGCCAATAACAACCTTGATGAAATCACGCATTTGTTTCCTATGGACACTTTTAGATTTTGAAACAGAGTAATGTTTGACTTTTGTGTGCCTATCACTCTTGACACCATGGAGTATTTTTAACACGCACGTCATCTGTATAGCGTAATAATGTGAACATTTTATTTTATTAACCTGAAAAAGTTTTATTAAGAGATATAAAAGTCAATTTTCATTTAAGTATTTGGCTTAGCAATTAGTGATTGAAAATTACTTATCAGACCCCTTGTTGATTCATAATGAATTCTAAGAAGCAATAATCGTTACAGGGAACGTGCATTTTTAAAAAGCAAGTCTTTTAAAATTCAGATGTAAATACGATTAATTATGTTGTACTTTGCTTCACTTTGGGTATCTTAAAATAATGAAATGACGTAGAAAACATGAGGTGCATTAGGTTTTCTGAGGAAAATCAGAGAAAACCTTGGGATCACCAAACATCCTAAAACTACTCGGTATTAAAACAAGTGATAATCTTATTGTTATTGTTTTTTTTATTATCTAGTTATAGATGTAATTGAATAAGGACTGTCATAGTTTCATAGTTGGTTTAGACGGTGCGTCAACTGTTACACTTCCTACAATAGTCTTAGTAGATATAAACCTTGAATAAGTTCGATTCTACAATTATCACTGTTAAACTCTCAAATCCTGATTTCCAAAACTCCACCATTTTGTTAGCCTCTATATTACCTTACTGGCTGAGAAATAGAAACGAGACTCAATAAATTATTTGAAATTCTAAAAATGGCCTAGGTAAATAACGTTTTTTTAGTTTTTTTTTCTCCTTTAAAATAACAGGATTTAAGAATAAAAATGGCTGACGTTAATTACAATTAAGAAAGTTATAAGCATGTTAAATGCAATTAAATATTTATAAAGGCCATAAGTTGAAAGAAAAATTTGATAAAAGCCGTTAATTAAATAATCGTATTCACAAACACTGTTTAATATTGTAATATACATAAATACATGTATGTATATTCAAAAGCTAGTTATTAGAATTGCAGCGTTTTTCTTTATTTGAATAAAACTAATATGTCATTCATTTTCAATCCAAGTTATTGAATTTTTAAAGCACATTTACAATAACATCATGACACTTTTTAAAGCTCCGACTATGAGACGCCTCAAGAATTTCAAGAGTTGCTAATATGATTGCAATGTAACACCGACTCTTATCAGACATGCAGACATTTTATTGCCACTTGCTGTCAGTGAAAAGATTGATTGTCTGTTGTTATTGAATTGAATTATACAAATTCTCCTTTTCAGGTAATGAAATTTCATAAAGCAGGTTGGTAATGAATTATTCAACAATGACATCTGTGGTTAGTGACATTTTTTTTCATTTTATTTTATAATAAACAAATGACAGAAAAAGTTACAGTGTTCAGATTCAACATTCTTTTCCCTTGAAATGTTGATGCATTGAAAGATAAGTTTGCTCTCAGTTTTTATTTATTTATTTATCTATTCATTTATTTATTTTTAACTCACTCGCTTGCGCTCGTTTGTTCGTTCATTTATTCATCCATCCATTCATTCATTCATTCATTCATTCATTTATTCATTCGTTTCACTCAATTATTCATTCGTTCACTCATTCATTCATTTATTTATTTATTTATTTATTTATTTATTTATTTATTTATTTAGGTATCATCCCAGAAGATGTTGTGTTCACGTTTTCATTTCAACAATCCCTTTTTATTGTAATTAATGGGGTTATGAATTTACCGGCGTAAATATATATGTTTAAAACTATGATGTTCAAATTATATTACTTTATATAGTACTAGTTCTGAGAAATACTATGATTTTGTTGTTGTCCTTCATTATTATACCATCTGTAATCTGTATTTTCAAAGACTGCATATGGTATGTTAAAATATAAGTACTTTGAGAAACAAATCAGTGTATTATGTTCTTGAAGAAGAGGTAAGATTGAACACAATAGATGCTTGTTATGAACACTTCAGACTGACAGAATTAGAAAAGAGCCTTACTCTAAATTAAAAATTGAATACAATATTATCAATTTTATATTGGAAGATCACATGGTGCAATCGCACAAATCATTGGTCACATTTTTCAGGTGTAAGATAAATACGGTTCTTACACTTTTTAACTGTAGCATCAAAGTCAGAACTATAGAAAACCTTGCACAATGCCTCTTTTGAACTGAATCTTTTCAGCTTCGATTTGTTTGTCATTAAAGCTGGATCTTCTGGAACTCATGTAAGCAGACACAACTTAGCCCATTTGTATTCGTACGACATTTTAACAATTTTGTATTGATCGTGTTCATTGCATCAAATCAATATTAGTCATGGATAATCATCATGTTTGCCTATTTTAATTTCAGTTTGATCGTCACAGAAAGTAGGAGTGTTGCTAGTTTTGTTTCAACATAAAAATATTACAACATGATGTATTCCAACGAAGTAAATCTTAAATGGATAAATGAACAACAAGACTTACAATAATGTTTGCATGATACACGGAAAATAAATTGTACAGTCGTGATAAGTATAATAATTTGCACAGCGTTGGTTAGTAAATGAAAATTCACTAAGGTCAAAATCTAAGATAGACATTGTTATCAAATTTTCAGAAAATAGAAGTTTAATTGTTGTTATAAAACATGTTGATGATGTTATAATGTAAGCAATTAATTATGTAACACATCTTTATAAAAAGTCAATAAAAAAGCTATAAGACAAACATTTAATATAGATGTTAATATAAGAAATGGCTGCTGAAACGTAAATGTGACAATGTTTAAAGCAACTTTTTTTCTCAAATTTGTACCTGAATTTTACAAATGATTATTACCCATGTGAACCTATTTGAACATTTCTGAAAAACGTTTTCTTTAAAAGGAAAATACCTGAACTCCCTGAAGGACCTCCTGTTTTTTTTATTTTAAATATAATGTAATCTATTTATAGTGCTGCAAATTCATAGGGTAAAATGACACCGAAGTGGTCTATGTCAGCCAACAGCATGTTTTATATACCAAATTGTTTGTCTGGGTCTGTAGTTTCCGGAATGAATATTCATTTGGTTCAAGTCCGATGCGTAGCTTAAAAATTCAAGATGGCGTCAAAGATGGCCGCCAAATCCCTAAATATTCTAGAATATTAATATTTGCTCATATTTGTTTCCGCTTTTG